>NC_141037.1:57100000-57190000 GCF_052040795.2 Danio rerio | reverse complement strand
ATCTGCTCAGACAGAGAAAAGAGTGTCAAATAAAGAACATGCTGTTGATTTGAGCCTGAAAGCTCCTCATCCACCCTCACCTCCTCCTGTCTGCTGGTTTCCGCTTCTTCTGCTTCTTTTCTGGCTCTTGTCTTTTCTGTATGGGGTTCCAGGGATTATTTTGGCACTGTCTGCATCTTTGTCTTATATATCTCACAGAATCATCTCGACTGCCGCTGAAAATAATGTTACGCTAGCTTTTCTTGAACCCTGAAGGGCTGAATGTCTCACTCAGATTTGCAAAATACAGTTAGCATTGCATTTGGACACACTGAAAATAATGATTGGATTTACTACATTATTTAAGTATAACTGGTTGCAAACAATTTATATGGGCTAAATATGAACAAAAAAAATAGAATTGAAAATTACTATATCTAATTTGTTTGTGTAAATTCAGCCTAAGCAACCAGTTATCTTAAAAGTGATCCTTTTTTTCAGTGCAGGTACAGTGTAATTTTGAGGGTTATTGCTTTTAAATGAAGTAAATGTGTTAGATTTTTATTTATTTATTTATTTGTTTGTTTGTTTGTTTGTTTGTTTGTTTATTTATTTATTTAGGTTTTTATCTATTATTTATTCATTTATTTATTTATGTATTTTTCATTTGTTCATTTATTTATTTATCTAGTTATTTGTCTACCTATTTATTTTTTTATCTATTTTTTATTTTTTTATCCATTTATTTATTTACTTATCTATTTATTATCTATCAGTTTATTTATTTATTTATTTATTTATTATCTATTTTATCTATTTATTTATTTATTCATTTATTTATTTACTTATCTATCAGTTTTTTTATGTGTTTATTTAATTATTTATCTATTATTTATTTATTTATTCAGTTGTTTATTTACTTCTATTTGTTTATCTGTTTATTTATCTTTCTGTTTATCTATTCATTTCTTTCTTTATTTATTAATTTATCTATCTATATATTTATTTATTTATTTATTCTTCTTCTGTTTTATTGTTTTTGTCATATACTGAAGTTATTTCTTGTATTGATTTTATGGAGGATGTAATTTGCAAAGACAATAAATAAATAAACACACAAATATAAAAATAAATGAGTAAGTAAGTCCATAAATTCATGCATACATAAAATAATAAGTATGCAAATAAATCAATGTATATAAAAATAAAATAAAACATTCATTAATTAATTTTCTTGTCGGCTCAGTCCCTCCACCAATCCGGGGTCGCCACAGCAGAATGAACCGCCAATTTATCCAGCAAGTTTTTTTTTTTACGCAGCGGATGCCCTTCCAGCCGCAACCCATCTCTGGGAAACATCCACACACACATTCACACACACACTCATACACTACGGACAATTTAGCCTACCCAATTCACCTGTACCGCATGTCTTTGGACTGTGGGGGAAACCGGAGCACCCAGAGGAAACCCACGCGAAGGCAGGGAGAACATGCAAACTCCACACAGAAACGCCAGAAACAGAAACATTTCGGTAAAACTTGATTTATTTATTTGATTTATTTATTTATTATTTATTTTTATTTATTAGTTCTGTATTTATTTTTCCTCAGATAAGGATAAACATTTTTTACAATTGTGTAATTTATTTACCTGCACTATTAATTATTTATTTATTTATGCAGAAATTTGTGAATTGTGAATACATTTATTTATTTATTTGCATATTTATTTATTCATTTGCATATTTATGCAGGAACTTACGGATTTATTTACTTATTTATTATTATATTTGCGTATTTATTTATTTATTGTTTTAGCAGATTTTGTCCTCCATAGTGTTTGTTTAATCCGTACATTCCTTTTTAGCGCATTATAATTGTGTGTTTGTGTGTATTTCCTGTGCATTTCTTTTCTGTTTCCTTGGCTCATTGACAGGTTTCCTCTTTTGCTTTACAAAGCTCTTACATTCGTGTTCCCATTTTGGATTATCTTCAAATAATGGTCTTGTGTTTTTGTAGTGAAGCTGTGAATCAGTCCTCACCCAGTTTTCCTCACACTTCACACACAACAAACTGACAGCAAAATATAGCACATTCAGGTTAGTAGCATCGAACAGCTATTTTACAAAGCCGTGGCCATATTTAGGATAAAATTAAATAAATAGTAATATGCATAAAATATTCATGGAGTAAAATCAGTGAATCCGTGAGTGTAAAACAGCAGTATAAGGAGCACTGCGGTGATTGTAATTTACTTTCATTGAATGTCTGGCTTTAGAGGTGACTTTGGCGGAAGCTTGAGGAATACTAATGAAGTTCCCGGTGTAATCTTTTTTTATTTATTATCATAATAATTGTTCGGTATTGAGTTTTAGCAACAGAATCTAACGTTTTTTTTTACTCTTCACTGATTCATGTACACTTTCAGCTGGAAGAGATTTTTAAGATTAGCATAGATTTATTTATTAATGGATAAATAAATGTTGCTAATGATTTAGTATGCTCGTAGTATGATTTAAACATTGTCACAGATATACACTAACTAACAAAAGTCTGCAGAGGACCTACTGGAACCCTCATGGAGCCAAGATTCTCACAGAAATCAGTCAAGTTTGGTGAAGGAGAAATCATGGTTTGGGGTTACATTCAGTATGGGGGCGTGTGAGAGATCTGCAGAGTGGATGATCAACATCAACATCCTGAGGTATCAAGACATTTGTGCTGCCCATTACATTACAAACCACAGGAGAAGGACAATTCTCCAGCAGGATAGCGCTCCTTCTCATACTTCAGCCTCCACATCAAAGCTCCTGAAAGCAAAGAGTGCTCCAGGATTGGCCAGCCCAGTCACCAGACATGAACATTGAGCATGTCTGGGGTAAGATGAAGGAGGAGGCGTTGAAGATAAATCCTAAGAATGTTGATAAACTCGGGAGAATGTCCTGTTGACGTAATCTCAACTGAACCATGGAGTAGGCGGGACATAGAGGAGCTCCTCCCCTTCAAACAAATAGCGTTCTCTTTGATCACAGCTCTGCCAGTGGGAATGGTTAAGCTCAAGCACATCCAATGAAATCAAATTAGAAGAAGGGGGCGGGGTTTAAATCTTCTAAATGCAAATTTTGCCACTCTTTTGGTGCACACTAGCTTATAGATTTCCTAAAGATACACCTAAAGAAACTTTACTTTAATTTCAAAGGGACTTTCAAATCATGGTTGTTTGTTTATGGCAGGGGTGTCAAACTCAATTCCTGGAGGGCCGAAGCCCAGCATAGTTTAGTTCCAACCCTGCTCCAACACACTTACCTGTAGGTTTCAAACAAGCCTGAAGGACTCAATTAGTTTGATCAGGTGTGTTTAATTAGGGTTAGAACTAAACTGTGCAGAGCTGCGGCCCTTTTGGAACTGAGTATGACACCTGTGGTTTATGGTGTCATATAACTTTTAAATGATGAAAACTGTACTCTTTGTTGTCCAGTAATTGTGTGGAAAAGAGTGACCAGAACATCGCAAAACAGAATATCTACATTGTAAATGGTGATGATTTTGCATGAAGCGTCTCTTTAAAAGAGCAGAATCTGCTGTCTTTGAGTCCTCAAATGTGCAGTACATCAGAAAGGACCCTCATTTCCACTGCCGTTGACTTCAGTTCTGCTTTATCTCAGCGGCGGCTGCTGCTTTGGCCCGTTTTCCTGCCAGTGGTTTTCGGCTTCATTTGCCGCTCTAATGAAGATTTAGAAGCTCTGGGGTCTCTGACAGATGAGAGAGAGAGAGCAGAGACTCTAATGTAGAGGATATTGGGAAAGAGACAGCTCAAGATAAGAAATGGACAAAAAAATAGCAAACATCACCACATCTATAGCATCCCAGCACATGTCTGTCAGTGCTAAACATTCCCCATTCATCTGAAATATTAACACACGCAATGGTGTATGGTGGTGTATGTAAGAGTTTGTGTTACACTGAATAAAAAAACATCATCTAAAATATCTCCGGAAGTTCCTGAGACTTTTATTTTGGTATGTTGATGTACATCCAACTAAAAAATTAGGAATGGGGCGGGCCTTTGTTTTTGCATATCATTCTTTTGTAGCAGTGAACAGTAAGAGGGGTGTGGCTGAAGCGTCAAACTGACATCATCAGACAATAAATGACTTCAATTGCTCAGACTTTGATCGAAGAAACAGTCCTGAAATGAGTAAAATATGTAGGCAGTGCATGATTTCATACTTTAGGAACTGATCGGATCACTGAAAAATGGGTGTTGCTAACAAAATAAAGGAAGATTGGTGAAATGACAAAAATAGGGCAAAAACGAGACATGCCTCGATAGCCCCACCCTAAAGCACTGATAGCTCCACCCTAAAGCACTGATAGCTTCACCCTAAAGGACTGATAGTCCCACCCTAAAGCACTGATAGCTCAACCCTAAAGCACTGATAGCCCTGCCCTAAAGAACTCATAGTTCCACCCTAAATGACTAATAGCCCTGCCCTAAAGCATTTGGAGCTCCGCCCTAAAGCACTAATATATCCACCCTAAAGGACTAATAGCTCCACCCTTAAGCACTAATTGCCCCATCCTACAAGACTGATAGCCCCACCTTAAAGGACTATAGCCCTAAAGGACTATAGCCCTGCCCTAAAGGACTGATAGCCCTGTTATAAACGACTGATAGCTCCACCCTAAAGGACTGATAGCTCCGTTCTGATAGCTTCTTCCTAAAGGACTGATAGCTCCTACTTAAAGGACTAATAGTCCCGCCCTAATTAACTGATAGCTCCTCCCTAAAGGACTGACAGCCCTGCCCTAAAGAACTGACAGCCCTGCCCTAAAGAACTGATAGCTCCACCCTAAAAGACTGATAGCCCCACTCCGATAGCTCCACCCTAAAGGACTGATAACCCTGCCCTAAAGGACTGATAGCTCCTCCCTAAAGAACTGATAGCTCCACCCTAAAGGACTGATAACCCTGCCCTAAAGGACTGATAGCCCCACTCCGATAGCTCCACCCTAAAGGACTGATAACCCTGCCCTAAAGGACTGATAGCTCCTCCCTAAAGCACTCATAGCCCTGCCCTAAAGAATGGAAAGCTCCAGTCTAAAGAACTGTTAGCTCCGCCCCCTAAAGAATGGATAGCCCCGGGGGGTAGGAAGTGGTGTTTGAGAAGCACTGCTGCAAATCAAGTGCTCGTTGTTGTTACGACTGATGGCTTTCTGTGTGTGTGTGTATAAACATTAGTATTGTTTAATCTCCTCTTGTCTTCCAGAGCACTAAGAACTGGAGGGCGGCTGTGGACCTGACGGGCCGACTGCTGACCGCTCACGGACAGGGCTACGGCAAGAGCGGACAGCACACCACACACACCACTGACTCACTACAGGTCAGCTGAAGCCGGGCGCGCACACACATACAGACAAACATGCTCACACACTCGCACAAACTCTGACACACACAAATACATACAGACACAAACACTGACACGCATACCCTCTCTCAGACACACACACACACTGAGACACACACACACATTAACACAAACACTAACATGCATACACATGAACACACAGATAACCACACTCAGATACACACACTGAGACAAACAGAGACACACACACGCGCAGACACGCACATTTGCACACACTGAGATGCACACAAATACACACAAACACACACAAACACACTCAGAAAAGCTACAGCAGTAAGTAAATCCTCCTCTATAGTGGCATACAGTCATGTGAAAAAGTAAGAACCCCCTATAGAATTGCATGGCTTTCCATATCAGAGCATTGTACAAACACACACACTCAGACATGCACATCAAGAACATCATCTTGTGACATCTCACAGCGCTTGTACCACGCAAAAATGAATGCAAAGATTAAGAAATGTGTGTGTGTTGTTCTCTACACAGCTGTGGTTTGTGCGTCTGTCTCTCCTGATGAAGCTCAGCCTCTTCCAGAACGCTGAACTGGAGCTGGAGCCGTTCGGGGATCTGGATCATCCAAACCTTTACTATGAGTATTACCCCGCCATTTACCCGGGAAGACGAGGTAAATGCATGTAAACCGCATCTCATGTGCTAAGCTGTAGTGTTTGTTTGTGTTTCTAGAAAGGAAATAGTACATTAATTGATCAAGGACGCATTCGGTTGTCCAGAAGTGATGGCAGAGACATTATTAAGTCATGAATTTTGTTTATTAATTCTGTTTAAGTCGATTTCTAATTCAAATGAACGTTATAAAAGATTCACTAAAAATGTTTTAACAGTTTTACGAGCCATTAACAATAATCCAGCAATAATCGAGCATCATATCAGCATATTACAATGACTTCTGAAGGTTGATGATGAAAACTGGAGGACTGATGATGAATATTCGTCTTTTGATTATGCAAATGAATTACGTTTTTAAATATATTTACATACTAAATAGTAAACTGCGACATTTATTAAGATGCTAATGATTAAATCATGTGCTTTATCTTTTTGTGTTATTGCTAGTGCCATTGTTGTTTGTTAATAAGTTAGGCCTATCTATGACGATTATTGTATTATTTATTATAAAGTCAACTATATGACAGTGACACTGTTATAAAACACATGACTCAATTATTAATGGCCTCATGACAATCATGTTTATGACAGATTTATGACAAGTTATGTTGTCTTGATAAAGTTGTCATGACTAGGGAAGGATATACACTTCATTGAACGTGCACACATAGACATCACCCATATACTGCATAACTGCTGGTTAATTATGTTTAAACAGTTAAAAGCTATTAGTTACTAGTTAAAGTTATTAGTAAGCCCACACGGAATCTGCACGCGCAGATTTCTGCAGATTTTTAGCTTATTATTAATTCTGTTTATTTACTTGAGTAAATGTGTAAATCTAAATTTATTCAGTTTTTATTCAGTAATTAATTACTTTTTATTTCATATATTAAGGTTTTAGTTATGATACTTCGCTGGATACTCCCAAAATAATTCCGCAGAAACCCGCAGATTTTTACCAAAATACTCAGCAGAAATAGCAAAAAACGTCCGCAGATTCCGTCTGGTCCTGGTTATTAGTAACTAATAAAGGTATGGTAACTAATAACCTTACATTCTTGATTGTAATTGATTGTACACTCCTAAAAGAAACAGTTCTATATCGAACCAAAAATGGTTCTATCAAGCGCTTCATATATGGAACCCCAAAAAGGTTCTAAATAGAACCATTTTAAGGGTTCATTAAATAGAACCCCAAATGGTTCTTCGAATTCAAGTTAGATGGTTCTATTTAGAACCGTTTAAGGGTTCTTTATTTAGGTAGGCCAGAGTCACGGTGGCAGGCTAGATTATTGACCATCAGGCCACCGGGAAAGGTCCCGGTTCTCCCTATGGCCAGTCCGTCCCTGGATATTATTAAAACCTTTTAAAGCCAAACATATTTTAATAATCTATATATGAAAGATCAGGTGTTATTTATAAAGGACACAAAAATGCAGGCTAAATGTGAAATATTAAACCTTTAAGTATATATATATATTGTGTGAATGATGAAGCTGTGGTGTACTTCTCCTTTCGAAAAATTAACCGTCACTCTCGAGGCTCTTCACCACCTGTCCACGACGATGATTATTAGTTTTAAATAAATTATTAAATCATAAAAACATGGTACTGCACAGTCTAAATAAATAAACTGGATATTTTATTTATTTCACAAAATAATTTGTTAAAAATGTTAAATATTAAGTATATATAAAATATAAGTTATTTGCTAATGTGCAAACCTGAATGAAAAAAATCCCACCATACTGTACACTGATAACGTTTTTGACCACAGCATTCATTTTATTAGGTTTGACTCAAAAAGCTTTGTATATCTGTGTTATAGCTTATAATTATTTTATAATCTTTACTAGATAATTATGTTATGAATCAAAAACTATAGAACCAAGGTTCTTTGCACTCAAAGGGTTCTAAATGGAACCATTTTTTGGGTAAAAGGTTCTACTGGCCAAGTATAGAACCCCAAGGTTCTATGTAGAACCTTTAGGAATCTTTTTTTTAAGAGTGTAATTGTCCAATTTCACTACATGTAACAGTGTTGCGACAAATAAAGGCTCTTCATCATATTAGAGATGTTGCGAACCACCGAAAATCTATTACCCAAAAATATTTTATGCCATTTAACGGACCCTCTAATTTTTGTGGCTTTAGTCATTGTTGGGGTACTCTTTTAAATGTGGAAGCTCTCACATCTTGTATACAAATATATGTCGTTATCGTTCAATATGGCAAATAATTATGGAGATTGCATTTTTGCAATATCGCCCAGCCCTAACGACAGCTGTCATAAGCATGCATAAAATGACGTGTGCCATGTCATGATTTTAAAGGTGTCCCTTTAACTTAAGTGTAACCGTCTGTTGTGTTCTGTGTTGGCTCAATGGTGCCGTTCTCCATGTGCCTTAATGACACTGTTATAAAACACATGACTCAATTATTAATGGCCTCATGACAATCATGTTTATGACAGATTTATGACAAGTTATGTTGTTATGTATGATAATGTCAAGTTGTCATAACTAAGACAGGATATACCCTTTATTGACCATGAACACATATACATCACCTGTATACTACATAACTGCTGGTTAACTATCTTTATATATAATAACTTTAACCGTTAAAAGCTATTAGTTACTAGTTAAAGTTATTAGTAACTAATAAAGGTATGGTAACTAATAACCTTGCCTTTTCCAAATTTAATTGTAATGCAATAATATGCTTGTTTTTTCAAGCACTGTTGAAACAACAATAATTATTATGAAAAGAACTACATAAATGAACTTGAATTGAGTATGGTATGGTTATTTCGAGTTGTCATAACAAAGACATCTCAAACAATGTCATCTTTACATTTTAAATGTCAGAACTTAGCGAATGACACTTAACGACAGCTAGGACTGGGCTGATGAACAATATTATATCGAATCGCAATAACATTTAAGTCAATAACAATGATAAGCTCTGGACTTTCTATATTGATCCAAGAGCCAATCACACAGCAGAAATGTGCACCAATGGCAATCTATAAATGTGTTGATATTACCCTACTTTAAGGACAGTCTGAGTGGGGCTTTTTTTACCTTCCTTTTATATGCTACGCCTCGACTGACCTGTCTTCCCCTGACATGTGTGATGTTTGTGCATGGTCGGAGGGGTCCAATTTCGCTACATGTAACAGTGTTGTGACAAATAAAGGCTCTTCATCATATTAGGGATGTTGCGAACCACCGAAAATGTATTGGCCAAAAATATGTTATGCTAGTTAACGGACCCTCTAATTTTTATGGCTTCAGACATTGTTGGGGTACTCTTTTAAATCTGGAAACATTAACAACTTATAAACAAATATACAGTTGAATTCTGAATTATTAATCGCCCTTTTATTTATTTATTTTTTTTTAAATATTTCCCAAATTATGTTTAACAGAGCAAGGAAATTTTCACAGTATGTCTGATAATATTTTTTCTTCTGGAGAAAGTCTTATTTGTTTTATTTCGGCTAGAATAAAAGCAGTTTTTAATTTTTAAAAACCATTTTAGGGACAAAATTAGTAGCTTCATCAAGCTTTTTTTTTTGATAGTCTACAGAACAAACCATCGTTATACAATAACTTGCCTAATTACCCTAACCTGCCTAGTTAACCTATTTAACCTAGTTAAGCCTTTAAATGTCACTTTAAGCTGTATAGAAGTGTCTTGTCAAATATTATGCACTGTCATCATAACAAAGATAAAATAAATCAGTTATTAGGGATGAGTTATTTAAACTATTATGTTTAGAAATGTGCTGAAGAAATCTTCTCTCCATTAAACAGAAATAAAGGGAAAAAAAATAAACAAGGGGTGAATAATCCTGACTTCAACTGTAAATGGAAAATAATTATGGAGATTGCATTTTTGCCATATCGCCCAGCCCTAACGACAGCTGTCATAAGCATGCATAAAATGACGTTTGCCATGTCATGATTATAAAGGTGTACCTTCAACTAAGGTGTGACCGTCTGTCGTGTTCTGTGTAGGCTCAATGGTGCCGTTCTCCATGCGTCTTCTGCACGCCGAGCTCCCTCAGTACCTGCAGAAGCCTCAGGAAACTCTGGACCGTCTCCACAGAATAAAGAGCGTCTGTCAGAAGGTGTGACCTCAGCATTACACTGCTCACATTTAATTAGCGCAGCTGTAATTGCCGCTGTAAAACTCATGCTCTTGTCCTTTCACAGATCCTGAGCAACCTGCAGGAGGGTCTGGCTGAGGACGGCAGTATGGTGAACCTCACGCAGGAGAACAGACTCGGTACACGCTTCTCAGATCTCTGCTGCATGTCAAACACTGATGCCTCGAGCTTCCAGAAATTTCCGTTTCGGTCCAGACTTTAATTTCAGTGCATCTGTAATTTAAACAACAAAAAATTCTGCGCCATTGACTTTAGACTTTCTTCTAGTTGGTCAGTAGTTAGTCTATTCCAGTTGCATCTTAACACTCAAATTTAACACTCAAATCATTCCAGGGCTCGAAATTAACTTTCTTACTTGGTAGCACTGGTGCTCCAAACCTGAAACATTTAGGAGCACCAGAAAAAATTTAGGAGCACCCACCAAAAATTAATGATATTGACAAGTTGTATATTAAGGGATTTATTGTATTTGAAAACAGCATCATTTGGGACTAACAAAACCCAGAAACAATTATCTAACTAATGCTGTGATGATTTAATATTTGTGCAATATTTCCAAAATTAATGTTGAATAATTATAAAATATTAATGATGACAATAATACTAACAATGAATTATATTTCTCATCATCACGCCGCTTGAATGTGCTTTAATGTAAGTTATCTGCTATATAAAGTCCTGCTGTTACTCTATGGAAAATAAATTGATGGTTTGGATCAAACACAAATGAAGCATTGCAGTAAGAAATATTTATTTTGTACTGCTGTTTTTATATGCATGTCAATTTAATAAATACTGGCCTATTTCTGCTACAAAACAAACAAAATATTATAATAAATCATTCGATTCGATGCTGAAAGGTGCAAAGCAGTCATCAATAATTAAATAGAAAAATAATATACACATCAAGAAAGAACGGACAAAAGAAAGGAGAAAAATTCTCACTTTTAAAAGTTTTGGTTTCGGTTCTTGTCGTTGTAATGCTCAGCTTCGTTACGCGCTGAATTACATTTTTCTGTGTTTGTGGAAAAGCATGCGAGTCAGCCAATATGAGGGGGGCAGAGCAGGATTCTTCCAATAACCACCATCGCAATACTGTTCCTTGTTATAACCCGCATCAGTTTAAACTCAGTAAAGGCAAGCTTCTTTGGCGATGGTGCTTTAGCGGACATTTGCGCTGTTGCAGCCTGCTCACGAGGAAACGTATTAAAAAGTTACGAATTGCTGTGAGATTGTGTTGGCTGAACACGCAGCGCATGCAACGCATCGATATTCAGTGTACTTTTCACTCTTCAGCAGTTTGCATTCCCCGCGGTCACAAAAGCTCACACAAGTGGTGCTCGCTGCAGAGCCATCCAAAAGCTCCCTCCCTGTCATCTGACAGCGGAAAGTCTTGAGTGATTGACAGCTAATATAAACCAATATAGCGGCAGGGAAGAGCTATTCAGCACGTTTTTAGAAAAAAAAAAAAAAAACAGGTCGCACTCCAACCTAAATATTCAGTCGCATGAATGCTCCCAATATATATTATGAGGTCGCATAGCTTAAATTTCGGGCGCATATGCGACCAAAATGGTCGCTATTTCGAGCCCTGTATTCAAACCAGCACATCCATGATTGCACGTATGCATTTGCTATTTAAACAACATGGCACAGAATGTGGAAACGATACCTGTGCCAAGCTGAAACTAGCAAACAAACACTTACATTGCATTGCAAACTCATGTTTACACCATTTCTGCACTTTGAAATCTCTGCAGCAGCTGGAGGTTTGTAGTCCACAGCATATTGCTGCAATGTTTACAGTGCCGGACCTATACTTTCGGGTTTCTTCCCACCGCAGCCTCGCTTTGGTTCTTTAAAATGGCGGCTGTGTGAAATTGCCCCGGATTTCGCCATTTTGGAGTGAAAGCGGTCGCTGTCTATTGGATCTTATTGCTGTTGCGATGGCGAGCAGCTGCTTTGTTTTTTATTTATTTATTTAAAAAGCACATTAAAGCTGAGATACGACCTGAAAGACGACAATACAACACTTACCATCACAATCATCAGCACTTTTATTCTTTTATTTTACAGACTTATAATATTCTGTTGTTCTGTTGGAGTTTTTATTCTAAAATGGCCGCCGCGCCATCTAGTGGCTGTTTCTCAAATCGCACTAGAGTGTCGCCTCTTGGTGATTCTATGCTCTTTGCCCATGCCTAGTGTATGATAGGGCGCTTGGACTCGAACCATTAAGCACTTTTTTTTATTTTTTATGTTTGCTCTATTGTTTTCTTCTGTGCTTTCATTTTTGTATAATTATGGAGATGTGCCAAAAACTTACCTTAATCAATATTGACCTTATTCTAAAATGCGGAAGTGTGCCTGTTTTCGCGATTGTCTTAGAACTTCCGTTTCAGTCGCCTATGAGAGAAATGACAAGGAATAATAAACGGCAGAAAACGGGCAAACTACTTGCTCTACAAACAAATGTTTGCATGACTATACAGACCAAGTAGAATAATATAACAAGGAAATATCAGTTTGCAACATCAAACAGCGAAACGAGCAGTTTTCAATGTCTAAAAATGAATGGAAGTGAATGAGACCGGAAGTCTCGTGCCAAAAAGATTCAAATGGCAGCGCCCGCTCGTCTGGGGAAAATAAGGTCAATAGAAAAAGCATCTAGTTTGCTTTGCTTAAAAAAAGTGAGTAAACCTATTGCCTTAAAATGATTCAGCAAATGAGTATTGTGCATAATTACAAAAATTAAGTGAACTGTTCCAAGTTATAACGGATTTACTTTTTAAAGTAAAGTCAACTTGTTGCTTTTAGGGCAACAGGATGAGTCGAATTTGAATGATTCTCTTGCGTAATGTCTAAAATGATGACAAAACAGCTGATTTTGCTCTAATTTGAAGATTTATAAGGCTGAACGGCATGAAATGCCATCAGTCTACAGAGATCTCCCAGTATTTCTCTGTTGCAATCGGGAGATCACAATAATTAACCCTGAAAAAGGCAAAGATTACTGTTCCAAGTTATAACGGATTTAGGGCCCTATCATACACCCGGCGCAGTGTGGCGCAAGGCGCGGCGCAATAGTCTTTGGTAGTTTCAGCTTGGAGCAAGAGTCGTTTTGAGGCGTTGCGCTACGCTGTTTAAATAGCAAATGCATTAGCGCTCATATGTGCGCCCATAGGCGTTCTGGTCTAAAAAGGAAGGTGTTCTGAGGCGCACTGCTGGCGCGCTGCTATTTTAAGAAACTATAATAGATTTTTCATTAGACCAAAACAAACCCGGTCTAAACTCCAGCGCAGAGTTGCGCCTCGCTTACACACTGCTTAATACACACAAGAGAGCAATAGGCAAATATCTTTACATATGAAAATATTGAAATATTAAGGATATATATAGGATATAATAAGAATAGATATAGAATACAAATATAAAGGATTAAAATATTACAAAACATATTATTTTCTAGCCGACATAAATATGAAAAATCACTGCTTTTATGTCTTCTTCATCTCGGGAGGCTTTTTCAGTTCATTCATAACAATTTGCTTTTGTATAATGTTATTATTATTAGCAGTATTATTTATTATATCCATATTTATATTTGTTTTATTAAAAACAAGCTTAGATTTGCCCACCTGTCAGGTTTTAGACCATATGGGGCACAGCATGTGTTTTAGGATATAACTCAGGTTTTTAAGCACACTTTGTTATTATTGTTCATTTATTCGTTTGCTGGAAATTAGAACTGAATTTAGAAATAGTTTTGAAACGAATATTTGCGCTTAACAAACAAAAGTATTTATTTATAGACTAATTGATGTCTGTGCGTAAAGGTTTCCCTATCCAAGAGCGAGGTGAAAGTAGATCCATTATCTCTCATTCTCACGCAGTAGATGCTCTGTTTAACAGTTTTCTGTTAATAAACTGTGAACTGTTTGCTTGTGAAATGCTCAGTTTTTCCACTTAGACTTACTTTGCGTCCTGTAAATAGTGAATGCGGTCTTGGCGCGACGCAGCTGGCTCTTAAAGGGAATGGGAGATGAGACTCTGATTGGTTTATTCTCAAAACACACCTATAACTCATTAAGAAATTAAACTCAACCCTTTTAGACCATGCGCCACGGCGCAAGGCAGATTTCCCGTCCTTAAATTAGCAAAAATGCGTTCTGACACGCCCTGAAAGCATTTGCGCCCTGCGTTTTGCGCTCTGCGCATGGACCGTCAAAATAGAGCCCTAACTCTCTTTTTAAAGTAAAGTCAACTTGATGCTTTCAGGGCGACAGGTTTACTCACTTTTTTTAAAGTAATGCAACTAATCACCTTTTATAGTGTATGAATTTTCTCTAAACAGAGTTACTTAAGTAGTGAAATGATATTCATATATGTCAGTTTGTTCCAATATTGTACAGACCTATTATATATTATTTAGGTAGCATATTTATTATACAGTATAAACACAGTGTACACACACAAACACACTGTTCACACACAAACATGGACAATTTTCACACACATGCATGCAGCGTTGTCTATCCATCTCTCTCACTCTCTCTCTTTCACACACACACACACACCCACACACAGAGATATGAGATCAGATGGGCTGATGGGGTCTACAGTGAGCCAGAGGGGGGAAATAAATGCAATTGTCACTGTGTCTTTCCCTCCTGCACTATAATTCCCGCCAGCAGACAAATAATTGATGGTTCAGAGCTGGGAACCGGAGGAAAAGACTGCAATTTCCAATTCCCTCCATTTGCTCAGTCCATCTCTTTCTGTCTCTCTCTCTCTCTCGCTCAGCCTCTCTGGAGCTGTGGAGGTCACGTCTGAGCAGACTGATGTACTCCATGGCCAACTGTCTGCTAATGATGAAGGTACGTGGGCTCGCAGACATACGCCTACTGTATACGCTCATATCTGAGTCATAACTGCACATCGATATTCACGCCAATGCATGCGGTTATGCATGCTCTATAGTCCTGTTGAAAAAAAAAACAGTGTCTATGCACACATGCTGAGTCTGTTTAGTATCCCCTATATTTGAGCACACACACATGCACACCACACAGGTTATCATGTTATACAAGTGCCGTCTGCTGGCCAAAGGCGGTAGTGATGCCATAAAAAGGGAATAGATGGTGTTCTGTCCTACATGTGTATATGTTTAACAGAGCAAGGAAGTTTTCAATATATTTCCTATTGTATTTTTCTGCTGGAGAAGGTCATTTTTTTAGGATGGCTCTAATCTATATTTATGAAAGGAAACAAAGCTACGGTGTCCACATGTGTGAAGCTTAGGGATTAAACTGAATTAGAATATGACAAATGTTTGATGCTCTCAAATCTTGTTTTTCATCCCACATTTATATTCAAACTGAACATATGACCTGAAATATTTATATATATTGTAGCACTGTCAAATGAATAATTGCAATGAATCGTATCCAAAATAAATATATATTTTTATATTTTATAATTTTTAAAAATATTTATTTTTTAACAGAGCAAGGAAATTTTCACAGTATGTCTGATAATATTTTTTCTTCTGGAGAAAGACTTATTTGTTTTATTTCGGCTAGAATAAAAGCAGTTATTAACTTTTTTGGGACAAAATTATTAGCCCCTTTAAGCTAATTTTTTCCCCGATAGTCTACAGAACAAACCATCAATATACAATAACTTGCCTAATTACCCTAACCTGCCTAGTTGAACTTATTAACCTAGTTAAGCCTTTAAATGTCACTTTAAGCTGTATAGAAGTGTCTTGAAGAATATCTAGTAAAATATTATTTACTGTCATCATGACAAAGATAAAATAAATCCGTTGTTAGAAATAAGTTTTTAAAACTATTATGCTTAGAAATGTGCTGAAACAATCTTCCCTCCATTAAACAGAAATTGGGGCAAAAAATAAACAGGGGCGCTAATAATTCTGACTTCAACTGTGTATATATATATATATATATATATATATATATATATATATATATATATATATATATATATAATAGAAAAATACTAAACCAAAATTACATATATATTTATATCTAATTTGTATAAGATATAAATATAGAATTTATAAATATGAAGAAGGATTTTCTCATATATATATATTCATTTTTTTTCCTAATTCGTTTAACGGAGAGTTAAATGTGTTTTCAGCACATTTCTAATCTAAATAGTTTTAATAACTCATCTCTAATAACTGATTTATTTTATCTTTGTTGTGATGACAGTAAATAATATTAGACTAGATATTCTTTAAGACACTTCTATACAGCTTAAAGTGACATTTAAAGGCTTAACTAGGTTAATTAGGGTAACTAGGCAGGTTAGGGTAATTAGATAAGGATAATTATAGGGTAATTATAAGTAATTGTATAACAATGGATTGTTCTGTAGACCAGTGGTTCTCAACCTTTTTCTTTGGGGCCCCCACATTGGAGCCCCCCCTCCAATGTGTTATATGTAAATATACACGCACGCACACACATATGTACTGTATGTATGTATATATATATATTTACACTGTATATGTGTGTTTGTGTAATATTAATATATAATATGTATAGAAAATATAAATTAATCAGTTTTAACTTGTCTTGGCCTTCAATAAAACAAAAATGTATGTAGGCTTTGTCATACTGTCTAATCTTCTTCTTCGCCTCTGAAGAATCACTACATTTATGTTTCTCTGCCATTTTTGTTTTGATTGGGCCTTTACGACACGTTGACAAGCACGTTGCGCGAGTGAGAAAATGTAAATAATTATTTAAAGATCTTTATTTTAATTATTTTTACTATTTTGTTGGAATTTTAAGCATGTGTTTTTATTTTGTTTTTTATTATTTTTGGTACTTAATACATACATAATAGTGGAGCATTTTTATGCCTTTTTCTACCTCAACACTTATCCTCTCCCGCACCCCCCTTGTGAACTCTAGTGCCCTCCCCAGGAGGGCGCGGACCCCAGGTTGGGAACTACTGCTGTAGACTATCAAAAAAAAAAAATACAGCTTAAAGGGGCTAATAATATTGTCCTTAAAATGGTTTTAAAAAAATTTTAAACTGCTTTCATTCTAGCCAAAATAAAACAAATGAGACTGTATTATATTATCAAAAATATTATCAGACATACTGTGAAAATTTCCTTGCTCTGTCAAACATAATTTGGGAAATAAAAAAATGAAAAGCAAAGGGGGGCTAAAAATTTTGACTTTAACTGTTTATAGAAGTGAATAATTAGTCCTCCACTAGTACTTTTATGTTGTTTCTGTCTTTTAACTGATGTTGTATGGAAAAGAGCTGCAGGAATAAACACATTAAGATGCCGCTTTAATGCTAATACTGTACAAATAATCAAGAATTAATTCACTAACAGCTAATTCTCTTGTTTGTTTTGTTCGTCTCACATGAAGGACTATGTGTTGGCGGTGGAGACGTATCGCTCCATCATCGAGTTTGAGCCGGAGCAGAAAGTGCAGCTGCTGAGTGGAATCGGACGCATTTTCCTGCAGGTTAGATCACAGGTGTTAAACTCAGTTCCAAAAGGGCCGCAGCTCTGCACAGTTTAGCTCCAACCCTAATTAAACACACCTGATCAAACTAATTGAGTCCTTCAGGCTTGTTTGAAACCTACAGTTAAGTGTGTTGGAGCAGGGTTGGAACTAAACTGTGCTGGGCTTCGGCCCTCCAGGAATTGAGTTTGACACCCCTGGGTTAGAGCAAAGACGCCTGGGGCCTGTAGCATGAAGACAGATCAGCTGGATACGTTTAATGCCGAGTTCAGACTGCGTGATTTTAGCCCCGATTTTGGCTCGCCGACAGGTTTTGAGAAATCACTGACAAATGCCTGAAATCACAGGCAAATCGGTGCTCGTGCTATCAAAGATGCGATCTGAGAGAATCACCGATGAGTCGCCGATGCTTGTGAGATATTTGGCGTGCTGAATATCTGGAGCTGTCGGCGATTCAAATCATGCCGTGTGAATTGAGTTTTGACTGAAAATAACATCAGCGATCGCCTACAGCCAATGAGAGAGCGGCATTCACTTGTGTGTGTATACCTGCTGCAGGCCAGCGGGAGGCTGGGGGAGAAGTTAACAGCGCTCTTTTTCGGTTTATTTGGACCCACGAAATGGAGGAAAAACTAGTGGAGGTTTGACAGGACTCAGGAGCAACCGTGTCTGTTTGACGTTTCATACAGAAAGAAATTAGTTTATTATCAATGTTGAGGAGAAATGGCTAATTCCCTTTAAACCCAGGTGAGCGAATATGTATTTTCTACCCCATTAAAGGCTTCTTTCTCATTATGTAGTTAATAACAAAAAATTTACGACGTGTTTTTGGCTGTGAGACGTAGTTTGGACGAAGTTGTCGGCGATTCTCCCTATAGTAAAGTCATGCAATGTGAAAGTCCCTGTCGCCGATCCATCTTGCAGTGTAAACAAAGCAGCGACGAAACGCTAGCCCAGATAGTCATGCAGTGTGAAAACATCTGTGACACGACTACTTTGAAAATCCTGCAGTCTGAACTCGGCATTAGTTTAGTTTGCGCCAATTCTGAGTTTTAGGTACCATGAAGGCAGCTCAGCTTAGCTCTCACTGAACGACTGAACGCTTGTCTTTCCTCTGCAGAGTTGCTTATTTTTGAAGAGTATCAAAGAGTCTGTTTTGCTCTTCATGTTTTATCTTCACTCAGACGGTAATTAACTTTCTGTTTGCTGGGATTATTAGATCGGAGACATCAGAACTGCGGAGAAATATTTTCAGGATGTGGAAAACGCCTGTCAGTCAAAGGGAAAAACAGCCACTGAAGAAACCTCGGTTCTGATGAACAGGTAAACGCTGATGTCAGTCACTTACTGAAATCTGCTCGTGATACAGTTCAAATTAAAAAGTTCTGTCATGAAACTCTGTTGGGTGCGCAGGGTGTTTAGTCACATCCAATCAGCTTCCAACTACATGGTGCAGGTAATTGGTTGCTGTGGCCTTGGTAGCCAATGAGCTTGCTTTGTTAATATTAAAATATCTCAGTCTTGTTGCTCCACCTGCCAGGGTTGCCAAGTCTGTGGTTTTCCCGCAGAATTGGGCTACTTGCCACGGTTAAAATATTTATGCAGTTACATTGAAATATTTTATTACTAAATTTATATTATAACTAGCGCTGTCAAAATTAGTGTGTTAACGCATGCGATTAATTTTAAATAATTAACGCGTTAAAAAAAAATTAACGCAGTTGCAGGTTTTTTTACTTCCTGTTGTGGTGGACGTGTGTTTAACATGCAAGAAATGTGGATAAGACCAAGGAAGCACTTTTTGAAGGCAAGTTTCAGTATAAAACAATTAGTCGCATCACCAGGCTCTCCAAAGTTTCATGCAGTTTCGGGTGTTTCATTTTTAACTTTCGACTTCAGTTGTAAGTTGATACCGCGTGGCGAACAGAAAGAAAATCCTCCGCATTTCGTGACTCGGTGTTCCTTTAAGGTAATAAAATCACTGCTTAGGCTACACGGTAGACTTTTAATTAGAGTATAATCTTAATCATATTAAAATCGGAGTATTGGTGTCTTATGTGCATGTACTCAGAAAGTCTCTGGTGAAGTCGCGAGCTGTCAAAGACAGGGCATTACTCTGCCTTTCAGCATGAGCCCTCCAAATTTAGCGTGTTTCCTCATTAAACGCAATGAAAGCCTATGCTTCGCGTTGTTGTGTCAGAATCCTTGTGAAATACAGTAATACTTTAGGACGCTTAGTTTAAGCAAATTTGATGAACGTGATCATGCGTGTTGAATCTGAGGGAGTCGCTCCAGTATGGAAGGCCGTTGGGGCCAAAACGTCTGCAGCGCCTTGTGTGATACTCCTAGTTTTTGCAACTGGATGAATGTAAAGGAGGATTGAGCTAAATTGTTTCTACTCTATAACTAATGTTCTCAACTCTAATTAAAATAAAAATAACTAAAATTTTACAATGAGTGCAACAGTTTGTATTCTATAGTTTATTATTATAATTTTCCATGTTTCATATCTGCAATATCTGTATTTTGGCATGTTTTTGCAGTCCACTTAGAATCCAACATGGAAATCAATGTTTTCTTTATTGGCATTGATTGTTTTAAAATTTAAATGTCATTAACATGCCTGTGTTTTAATTTCTGTAATAAATATGGCTATGCCGCTCTATGGACACGCCGGCCCTGAACATAGTATTGTGTGCGCACGACATATACATACATATCGTGTGTGCACAACATAGACATACATATCATGTGTTCATGGCATAGACATACATATCGTGTGTGCACAACATAGTATTGTGTGCGCACGACATTTACATACATATTGTGTGTGCACGACAAAACATTGTGTGCGCACGACTTACTATCACATGTAAAAGTCTTGATTTGCACATCACTTTAATGATTACAGTGGTGTAAACTTGAGTTTTGATATTATTGGGCTGGTTTTAACTGTCCATTAGGCCAGTTTTTTTATTTATAAACATCTGGCAACCCTAACCGGTGTTTAGACCTCTTACCTGGGTTCATGTATGTTATGTTTAAAGCAGCACTGTGCACATTTCAAACCACTTTTAACCGTATTGTAATGACATCAACAGGGCTTTTGTTTACCTGAGTCAGAATAACTACGCAGACGCGCACACGTGTTTCTCCAGTGTCCTACGCCTCGATCCCAAGAACCCAGTGGTAAACGCTCAACCCTTTATTCTTGTACACACGATCATAAGCACCACCAGAGAAGCATTAGTACTAACAATCTTTTTTTTTCAGGCAAACAACAATGCAGCCGTGTGTCTCCTGTACTTGGGAAGGCTAAAGGAGTCCCTGGGCCAGCTGGAGAGCCTGGTGCACAAGGACCCAGCACTGTACCTGCACGAAAGCGTACTTTTCAACCTCACCACCATGTACGAGCTGGAGTCGTCACGCAGCACACAGAAAAAACAGGCGCTACTGGAGGCCGCCGCATGCAGAGAAGGAGACAGCTTTAACATCCAGTGCCTCAAGCTAGTATGAGACGCACACCACCCACACACAATCCAACACACTGCAAAAAACACTCGTCTCTTTCTAGTCCAAATATCTAAACATTCTGAAGTCAAGAAGCGTTTTTTTTAGACAACTATCAAATATTGTTTTGTTTTTATGAATATGAAGTCAAAATGAAGTGAGTTTTTGCTTAAAACATGTAAAATAATCTTGTTTTTGGTTTGAAATAACACCGTTTACCTCATTGGCAGATTATTTCACTTGATTTTTTAAGGTCAAACTCACTTAAAGGGATAGTTCACCCCTACATTTTTTATTTACTCACCATCTACTCACTCTCAAGTGGTTTCTTTCTTCTGTTAAACACAAAAGGAGAAATTTTAAAGAAAGTTGAAATCCTGTAACCATTGACTTCCATTGTAGGAAAAACAAATACTATGGAAGCCAATGGTTACAGGTTTTTTTTTTTTTTTGCTGTCTTCAAAGTATCTTCTTTTGTGTTCAACAGAAGAAAGAAACTCATAAGGGTAAGAGATGAGTAAACCATGAAAGAGTTTGCTTTTTTTGGGTGAACTATCCCTTTAATTTCGACGACTTATTTCTGAAAACAATTATTTTTATTCCTCTATGAAATGCTTCTTGATTTGAGGATTTTTAAATATTTGGATTAGAAACAAGACGAAAACTCTAAGTAAAACAGATTGTTTTGCAGTGGACTGGATATTAAAGGGATAGTTCACCCAAAAATTAAGCTTTACTCACTATTTACCCTCCCTAAGTCTTTATGAGTTTCTTAAATGCAAACGAAGATAGTTTGAAGAATGTAGAAACCTGTAACCATTGATTTATGTACTAATAAATACTATGGAAGTAATTGGTTACAGGTTTCCAACATTTTTCAAAGTATCTTCTGTTAAACACAAAGGAAAATAGTTTGAAGAATGTATAAACGTGTAACCATTGACTTCTTTAGTCAAAAAGAGAGCTATGGAAGTCAATGGTTACAGGTTTCCAATATTTTTCAAGATATCTTGTTTTGTGTTAATCAAAATAACACTAAAGTGTTAGTAAATGATGACAGAATTTTCATTTTTGGGTGAAATACCCTTTAATTAATAATCAGGCGGCAGGTTTGAGAGAATATTCTGAGGCCAGAATTGGATATATTGTCCCGCATTTAAAGCTTTTACGTGTTCATGTTTGTCAGTCGTCATGTGTGTGTGTACAGTCAGGACCAAAGTTACCTTGATAACTCGATGATATTTCCTCTGAACAGGCCAGAAGAAGGGTTACACACCTTTACTCGTGTTTCAGAAATCAAGAAATTAAACGCATGTAATGATTGTTTTCAGAGAGTTTAAGCTGATGTTATGTGCATTTCTTAATATGACAAAAAGGAAATCTTGTTAATAAATGTTTGAAGACCTGTTATGATCTTAAGATGTGCTTTTCAAATCCCACCTACAGTTTGCTTGTGTTGCTTCTTCTGCCTTACATGGGTTTAAAAAGTTCACGCTGCAAAAATATGAAGCGTTTTTTGTTTTTTTATGTCATGATATCAGTGAATGTTTTTAAAATGAATCATTTCAGTCAACGACTCAATGATTAATTCATAAAGTCAGTTACTTGATTCGCTTCTGATCATTTGTTTTGAATGAATTGAATGATTGATTTGCTTATTAACACAGGAACTACTCAATTACTCACCTAAGCAAATAATGTCAGAAAATATCTCAATATACTACACTACCTGACAAAAGTCTTGTTGTCTATCCAAGTTTTAGGAACAACAAATAATATTAATATTTGAGCACAATAAAATCTGATCATGCTTGATTATTAATGATTTGATTAGGACAGTAAGATCTGACTCTGCTCAGACTAAAGTCTCATCACTGAACAGAAATAATGTCCAGTATAGAATATAAAGTCCTGCTGCAGTGGAGACAGAATGAATATTGTGTCTGACTCCATCATGAGCTTGGAGGACTGCATCCATACATCTCTGACATGACTCAAACCACTGATTAATAAAGTCATCTGGAATGAAGAAGAAAGCGTTCAGCAGGACTCCCAGAGTTCATCAAGACTCTTTGTGTTCATTTTTAATGCCTCCTCCTTCATCAGCTTAATAATGTTCATGTCTGGTGACTGGGCTGGCCAATCCTGGAGCAGCTTGAGCTTCTTTGCTTTCAGGAGTTTTGATGTGGAGGCTGAAGTATGAGAAGGAGCGCTATCCTGCTGGAGAATTGTCCCTCTCCTGTGGTTTGTAATGTAATGGGCAGCACAAATGTCTTGATCTCTCAGGCTGTTGATGTTGATCATCCGCTCTGCAGATCTCTCGCACGCCCCCATACTGAATGTAACCCCAAACCATGATTTCTCCTTCACCAAACTTGACTGATTTCTGTCAGCATCTTGAGTCCATGAGGGTACCAGTAGGTCTTCTGCAGTATCTGTGATGATTGGGATGCAGTTCAACATATACACACATATATATATATATATATAAATAAATAAAGTAACATATCCCCACCCCAATCCTGTTGCCCATTTAAAATTAGAAGGCATTTCATACCATTGTAATGGGATCTGGATCATAATATACTACATGATCAGTTATTTCTGCAGTATAATTAATACAAGAACCTGCAAATCAGCCATTTAAGTTATTTACCTCTGCTAACATGGTTTTTCCAGTAATACTTTGTTTTTCCCTTTTTAAGCTTTTTAATTCTGTTGTAAATCAGTGTAAACATGAAAGCGGAGCCAGCTTTTAATACAACGTGATCCATTTTAATGCTACAAAGTATGACTGAACCTTTGTGAACAGTAGTGTATAACACTATATATTTCATAATATTCCTGAGCCATTGTTTGGACACTGATAATTAAAAGAAATGTTTCTTGATCAGATCTGGAGAACTTTTGACACTGAAAACTTGAGAAATTATGCTGACAGCTCACCTTTATGAAGAAACCTTATGATCTGTGGTGCAATAAGGTACTAGTGTTATATTTATACGAATAAAGGATGCAAATCTGTGGAAAGCCTGACAGTAGAGCAATCTTGAAGTGTTTCCAGATCCAGCAAACACATAACGTTTTCCCAATGTTCGTTTACGGTTCGTTTTTTATAATAAAACAAAATCATTTTAGGCGATTGTTAGTCGTAGTGTTTGTTTTTTGCAACCATAACATAATGTCTCCTGAGATTTATTTTATAGTTGCAAATAATCTTCCTACATGGTTTTATTTAGGTTATTTTATTGCAGAGTGGTTATTAGAATAATGGAAAAATATCATTAAGAGAACGTTCTTCCAACACTAGAATAACCTTATATTTCCATTAAGACTTTCCAAAAACAAAACCAACCCATGGCAACCAAGAGCTGTGTCAAACTCTACAAACCATCATCATAATGATCATCACACTCTTTAATAATCTTTATATCAGGTGTGTCTTGATGACTAAGTAATGACATGTTAGCTCTACTATTGCTGATTGTCTGTTTAAGGCACCGCAGAGTCTGATTCTCAGCACTAAATCAATCCCATCAGGCATTTCAGGAGCTTCCCAGCGAGTTCACGTATTCCTTGCGGATGTCAAAGTCATCGGCTGGACGGTTGTAGGCCTTCCAGACGGGTTCACCCACGAACAGACGCATGGCTTTAGTGTAGTTCTGAGGAGATAAAGGCATCGGTAATCACTTAAAGGCACAGCAAGTCATTTTCACCACTAGAGGGCGTGTATTCACAACAAACAAAGGCGTGTGTGGTGGTATGAAGCATAGTAAGACTGAACGATGGGAAGGAAACAATAAAGAAGATTGCTGATGATAGACGAGAGTGACGCGGCACAAAAGTAGCAGAGCTTTTATTACACCACAGTCCATCATTTCTGGTTCTTCTGCCCATGATCTACTGATACCTGCTTTCAAAACACTGCTTCATGAAGCGTCGAAACCTTTATGAAACAGTGATTGGCAAGGTCACATGTTTTTAGTGAATGGGGCTTTGTTACTGTCTGGCGCAAAATGGCTGCCGTCGCGTCATCCAGGTGGATGGTGCACACTGGTGGTGGATGAGGAGATTCCCCCCCCCCATTGTGTAAAGCGCTTTGAGTGCCCAGAAAAGCGCTATGTAAAATGTAAGGAATTATTATTATTATTATTATTATTTTCATGACTGCTTCAAAACTTTCATGAATAGTTGCGTTTTCGTAAATATAATTGGTCCTCCACTAGAGGGCGATATGTGTAATAAACACTGCTTCATGAAGCTTCGAAACCTTTATGAATCATTTGTTTTAAATCAGTGATTGGCAAGGTCACATGATTTCAGTAAACGGGGCTTTGTTATATAATCACTGCTTTGAAACGTTTCATAGTTACGTTTTCATAAATATTATTGGTCCTCCACTAGAGGGCGATATGTGTAATAAACACTGCTTCATGAAGCTTCGAAACCTTTATGAATGATTTGTTTGGAATCGGTAATTGGCAAAGTCATTTGATTTTAATAAACAAGGTTTTGTTACGTCATCACTGCTTCGAAACATTTCATAAATGGTTACGTTTTCATAAACCTTAATAGTTCTCCACTAGAGGGCAACATGTGTAATAAACACTGCTTTATGATGCTTCCAAACCTTTATGAATCATTTGTTTTAAATCAGTAACTTCCAAGGTGACATGATTTCAGTAAACGGAGCTTTGTTACATCATTACTGCTTCGAAGTTTCATAAATGATTAAGTTTTCACAAATGTTATTGGTCCTCCACTAGAGGGCGATCTGTGTTATAAACTCTGCTTCGTAAAGCTTCGAAACCTTTATGAATCATTTGTTTTGAATCAGTGATTCAGAGCGCAAATTAAACTGCCAAGATCACATGATTTCAGTAAACGAGGCTTTGTTACGTCATCACTGCTTCAAAACATTTCATAAATTGTTGCGTTTTCATAAACATTAATGGTTCTCCACTAGAGGGCGATCTGTGTTATAAACACTGCTTCGTGATTCTTCCAAACCTTTATGAATCATTGGTTTTCAATCAGTGATTGGCAAAGTTACGTGATTTCAGTAAACAGTGTTTTGTTACGTCATCACTGCTTCGAAACGTTTCATAAACGGTTAAGTTTTTATAAGCCTTAATAGTTCTCCACTAGAGGGCAACATGTGTAATAAACACTGCTTCATGATGCTTCCAGACCTTTATGAATCATTTGTTTCGAATCAGTGATTTAGAGTTTCGTTTACTGGTCTATTAAGTCATTATTGTTTCAAAACTTTTTGTAAATGGTTACGTTACATTATAAATGGTTACTTTTCGTAAACGGTAATAGGATAATAGTTTTCCCCTGGGGGGCGAATAAAATAAAATACCTATGAACTGATGTGAATTAATTCAGATCGCCCCCTAGTGGCAAATCGCTGAACATGTTTCATTCTTTTTAACCTGATCTCGGATCAGTTTTATGACTCTGTTGACATTTTAATGAGACATCTGTAAAATGAAAACCAATTATATTAGTTAACAGTCTCCGATTGACTTACTTAGCAGAGAACGCATATTATGCTGACACTTAATATTTAATGAATAGCGAAGTGCATTTATAGGTTATACCTTCAATTTAAAGTTCGCAAATGTGTTTGAAAATCAATTCTAGTGCATGTTTTTGTTGCATTTACAGTTTTGACCAGCAGGTGTCTCAACGTTATGCTGTTTTGAATGGTTAAAAACAATCATTTTACAAAGCAAGTGGTTCAAATGTTTTGAAGTTTTGAGAAGCTTTGTTTTTATCAACGAAGCAGCAGCACTGTTTTATAATAATGAATATGTGCAGACGAATAAAGCGCACAACACATTAACATATCACTCCTTTTTTTCTAGAAAAACAAACCAGAAATTTAAGTGTGTTACTTCATTAGCATTAGCGCTTCGTCTCACTACCTAAAATTGACGATTCCTCTGGATTCGAACGTTCTTTAAAACATTTAAGATAATTTAAGTACACAATTCAGCAAAATAAATATAACAAAATAACACTGTTCTAGTGGATTTGGGGTATTTCAATGAAGTATAATCGCATATATTGTGGCGATTTAAGTTTAGTGAATGATGAAGACACCTACGCTTTCGTCCACGGTGAATCTGTGGTAAATCCCGGCCGGTAAAGTGATGAGGTCGCCTTTAGACACCGCTATTCGGATCCAGCGGTCGCCTTCGTCCCGCACATCAAAATAAGAGGATCCTTCCAGAATATAACGGATCTCATCGTCCAGGTGGAGATGCTCTTCGTAAAACATTTTCAGCTGGAAGAGGGGAGATTTACGCATGCATTTCATTATAAAAGTAAAGATTTGGGTAGTAAACATAACTGTTAATGCTGGTGTGAACAGCCTACTTTGTTTTGGTAATCGGGCAGTTTGTCCGGGTGAATGGTTATGATGTCCATAAAGGAATAACCCTTCTCCTCTCGGATCTTCTGCAGTTCGGGGTCATTTTCATAGATATCAGCGTTCAGCTGAGGAAAAGAACCAGGAATTACTGACAAACAGCATTTTAAAATAAGAATTATGTTGATAATTGCATGCATTTTTACAGTTTGACTGTAGTACTAATAATATTTTAAGAAATGTTCATAGAAAACTGACAATTCTGTATGGAGGTAAAGTTGGTATTACATTCGCATATTCAGACATTCTCTTTAATAATATAATTTCAGAAAATTATAAAACCAACTTTACCTCTATCAGAAATAGAGGTAAAGTTGGTTTTATATTCGCACATTCGTTCATGTATAAGTCTATATATCAGGGCTCAACAATAAGGACTGCCTGGTGGCCCAGGGCCAGCGTGAGAGACGCTTGGGACAGTAGACAGGATCATTACTGGCCCGATTGGGACAGTGCTGCCTTGTCACTAACATTTGTCTGCGACTATTTCAATTATGTATATTTTAAGTTTGTGCTTTTAAGTCTTTAAACACTCCCTTTTCAATGAAGTCGTAAACACCATATTGCTTTCCGGTTCCGCTTATCTGATTTGATGTTTGAGCATGCTTTTTTTTTCCCCCCCGCAACCTGGGAACAACCAGTACAGAGAAGAAACGGCAACATGGCGGCAACATCAAATTATAAGGCTAAAAGAAAATGCCTGTTTCTAATGTCTTGGAAGCAGAAATTTACGTGTGAACAACGCGAAAAAAAAATTAAGTGATGTTTTGCACTGCTTTCCCGCAGTCCTTTTGTTAAATAATTTCGAACCGCAATAAAATACCTGCACATTTTCCATACTGCTCTATTTGTTTGCATAACACTTTTATTAATGTTTTTTGAAATTCTAGATTCACAGACTTTATTTTTGACACATTATTTAAAATATGCGGCTGAAAAATAGCTATTAACTTTTTATTTTATTTTTTTTTTTTTTGGTGGGGCCAGTAAAAATTTTGGCAGGGCAAGTAAAAATCTAAACCACTTGCCCGATCAGACCAGTAAAAAAAATCCATAGTGTTGAACCCTGTATATATTGTTTACCATGTTACACTAAATATTAGATCGGAAATAGCATGCAAGTATGACTTCTAAACAACATTACCCTGCTGAAAAATCCAGCTTAAACAGCCTAGGATGGTTGGCTGGTTTTAGCTGGTCGACTAGCCTGGTTTTAGAGGGCATTTTCAGGCTGGTTTCCAGCCATTTCCAGATAGAGGTAAAGTTGGTTTTATATTCGCATATTCGTTCATTTAGAAGTCTATATATTGTTTACCATGTTACTTTAAATATTCGATCGGAATTAGCATGCAAATATGACTTGAAAACAACATTAACACTGTTTATTTGACTGGGAACAATGCTGTACTTTGATAGTCATTGGCTGCTAATATGATTTAGCTGTTTAGAGCTTGCAAATAATACTTTTCTGAAATTATATTATTAAAGGAAAAGTAGAATGTGCGAATATAAAACCAGCTTTACCTCTGTCATTTCCAGCCTGGGCTTAGCTGGTCAGGCTGGGAGACGACCAGCTTGACCAGCCTAGCCAGGCTGGGAGCCCAGCCAAAACCAGCTTAAACCAGGCTGGTCAAGCTGGTTTTAGCGGGTCATTTTCCAACCTGACCAGCTAAGACCAGACTGGAAATGGCCAAAACCCCTCTAATACCAGGCTGGTCGAGCAGCTAAAACCAGCCAACCATCCTAGGCTGGTTTAAGCTGGATTTTTCAGCATGGAAACACTATCTAATTCACTGTGAACAATACTTTGATAGTCATTTGCTGCTAATATGATTTCCCAATTTACAATTTTCAAAGAATACTTTTCTGAAATTATATTATTAAGGGGAAAGCCTAAATATCCAAATATAAAACCAACTTTCCCTCTATTGACTTCATCTGCATTTGTTGACAGTAAAACTCTCTGAAGTCTCTCCTCGTGATGCTCGTGTCACGTGGTGCGCCTGCACTACTGTAACCCTAAAGTGTGATCAAACCTTCCAGTGAAAGACTCCGATGTGCTCCAGCTGCTGGACGCTGACGGGCTGATTCGGGCTCAGTTTGTGCGGGAGTCTCTGGTCCTCTCCGGACTCTTCATCCATGTACCACGCCTCGAAAACACTCATCTTGAACAGTCCGGTTCGGTCTCCATGCGCAGTACCAGACACGACTGACGAAGAGGTGCGCACTTCAAAATAAAGGTCTCTCCAACTGTGCCACACAATACAAACTAAATCTCACTGTTCTGTTGTGAGATTTAAATTCGTATTTGTGAGGTCAACGTCGGAATTCATGTTCAGGTGTTATAAAAAGAATGTAATAATAATAATATTACAAATAATAGAATTATTGGTGGCACAGTAGGTAGTGCTGTCACCTCACAGCCGGAAGGTCACTGGTTTGAGTCCCGGCTGGGTCAGTGGTTGTTTCTGTGTGGAGTTTGCATGTTCTCCCTATGTTGGCGTAGGTTTCCTCCGGGTGCTCCGGTTTCCACTATAGTCCAAACACATGCGCTACGGGGGAATTGAATAAGCTAAATTGGCTGTAGTGTATGCGAGTTTGTGCAAGAGTGTGTATGGGTGTTTCCCAGTACTGGTTTGCAGCTGGAAAGGCATCATCTGCGTAAAATATATGCTGGAATAGTTGGTGGTTCATTCTGTTGTGGCGACGCCTGTGTGTACTGAGTGGGTTTTTATGGAACATCTTGAAGTAAGACAGTTTGTCATGGATGAAGACCTGCGAACGCACTACAAATCTGGACTATCCAATGTGGGAGACTTTTAATTTGAAAAGCAAACCGTGTTGACCTTTAGCAGCGCGTCTCCGTCAGAGCGAAGCTTCACTCTATCGGGCTTTTATCAGTGTTGATTCAGACTCCAGGTTTGTCAGATGTTCATCTCTAAATGATGTTATTTTGACTAGTTTGTCTGTCTTAATTTTTAACATCAGTGGTGTATAAACGCAGAGCTGTTTCCTTGTGGCTGTGAAGTTTTTACTCACGTAACCACAGTAACGTAGATAACCAAGTCAGGTGCGCTAACTAGCCGCAAACTATATTGTTATGAGTTTAATCGAAGCTAGTTAGGTTAGTAAAGAGTTCAGTACGCGAAAATGACTGACATAATTTAGTGTTTGCCTCATACTAAAGAAGAAAAGCAAAGTTTAACGTTATTTCCGCACAGTCAGATTTGAGGGAACTCTCTTTATCTCTGTGTGTGTGTGTGTGATTTAGTCAAATGTCTCCATGATTAAACTACACTCTGCTTTACAACATGTTATCTGGAGTATTAACGTTATGTAAATACCGTGTTGTGTCAATAAAATTATCTTACCGTATATTAAAGTGATTACGAATTACCACAGAACTGTTTGATAGAGGTAAAGTTGGTTTTATATTCACACATTCGTTCATTTAGGAGTCTCTATATTGTTTACAAAGAGGTAAAGTTGGTTTTATATTCGGCTATTCAGACATTCTCCTTAATAATATAAATTTAGAAAAGTATTCTTTGCAAATTTTAAATAGGGAAATCATATTAGCAGCAAATGACTATCAGGGTACAGCATTGTTCACAGTTAATTAGATTGTGTTAATGTTGTTTAAGTCATACTTGCATGCTAATTCCCACTGAATATTCAAAGTAGCATGGTAAACAATATAGAGACTGCTAAATGAACGAATGTGCGAATATAAAACCAACTTTACCTCTATATTGTTTACCATGTTACCTTGAATATTAGATCAGAGTTAGCATGCAAGTATGACTTCTAAACAACATTAACACTAATTCACTGTGAACAATGCTGTACTTTGGTAGTCATTTGCTGCTAATATGATTTCTCTATTTACAATTTGCTAAGAATACTTTTCTAAATTTATAATATTAAGGAGGATGTCTGAATATCCCAATATAAAACCAACTTTACCTCTATAACTATGACTGGGATATAACATAACCTTCAAATGGTTTACTGTAAAAATGTACATTAGCCTAATCTCGACCTAGTCAGAGATAACAAGTTTATTACTTATGGGAAGGGACATTGTTTTGTTGTTACTGATGATTATTTGTGGTCTCAATCCTGACAGATCTAGAGTTCCCGCTGTTTCTATGATCCCGGGGTCACATCACAGTTCCGATGGCTGATTTAGTGCAGAATGCTGCCAATAATGTGGTAAGTTTGCTTATTCCGGCCAGGGTTATTGTAGTTCACGAAACCATAAACGTGTAATTGTTGCTTGGAAGGGAACAAACATTAACTGGAATAGTTTCCGGCCATAAAATGTGTTTGTGACATATCAGGACACAAATCTGTACAATGACATGGGTATAACACATTACAAAAAGGAGGTGAAATATTAGGACATTGGTGTCATCCTCATTTCTCAAAAAGCTTATAAATTCCACTTGATGAGTTTAATCAGAGTAAAGCTGCACACAGTCTCCTGTGATGGTTGGGTTTAGGGGTGAGGGTAATACAATATACGGTTTGGATAGTATAAAATTAATGGAAACCTATGTAATGTCCCCACTTTTCACAAAAACAAGCGCGTGTGTGGGTGTGTGTTTGTGTAATGAACATATTCCACAGTTTAGACTTTCGATTTTAAGACATTTGAGTTGTGTTTGGGGGAAACCGTTAACTTAGAATTTCACAATTACAATATGTTAAGACTTTACAACTTATATTGAGAGGGCGAAGCAGTGGCGCAGTAGGTAGTGCTGTCGCCTCACTGCTAGAAGGTCGCTGGTTTGAGCCTCGGCTCAGTTGGTGTTTCTGTGTGGAGTTTGCATGTTCTCCCTGCGTTCGCTTGGGTTTCCTCCGGGTGCTCCGGTTTCCCCCACACACATGCGGTACAGGTGAATTGAGTAGGCTAAATTGTCCGTAGTGTATGAGTGTGTGTGTGAATGTGTGTGTGTGGATGATTCCCAGAGATGGGTTGCGGCTGGAAGGGCATCCGCTGTGTAAAAACTTGCTAGATAAGTTGGCGGTTCATTCCGCTGTGGCGATCCCGGATTAATAAAGGGACTACGCCGACAAGAAAATGAAAAATGAACTTATATTGAGATATAAACTCGCAACTCTTAGTTGTAACAAGTCAGAAATACAGAATGTTGATGCTCAGAATTAGAATATTTAAAATTAGATTTAATATAGCAAAATTTCAGTAGTTTAAACAACAATAGTTATAAATTGTAAAGATTTTCAAATAGCATTAAATGTTCCATGAAATTAAAGTTTTTTAAATTTGTCTTCTTGAGAAAGTCTTATTCGTTTTCTTTTTCGGCTAGAATAAAAGCAGTTATTAATATTTTAAACTACATTTTAAGGTCTAAATTATTAGCCCCTTTAAGCAATATTTTTTTTCAGATAGTCTACATAACAAAACATTATTAAACAATAACTTGCCTAATTATCTTAACCTGCCTAGTTAACCCAATGGCTCGTTTCCACTGACTGCTACAGTACGGTACGGTTCAGGTCGGTACAGGTCACCTTTATCAGGCTTGCGTTTCCACTACCAAGGGTACCCTTTTGCTGGATGTGGTGTATGACAAAGTTTAAATCGATGTCATACTCGCTCGAATAAATGTCTACAGTAAAGCTGCACAGGTCGCTCACATATCATAATGAGCAGCACTTCTCACAAAACAGACGCTTTACACACAAATACTTGTTTATAAATGTTCATTACTGACTTTTCTATGAACATGATCTGATTATAACTGCAGATCAATGACTACTACAATAGGCTACTGTAACGTCTGTAATTATATAAAATAAATATATAAATCCAACATATATGAACACATACAGCCCCTTACAGTCTGCGATATAATATTAATTACAGAAAAACGACACACAGCAGACATTTAGTACTTATTTGAGTTCAAAAACACGTGCAATATAGCCCACAGTCTGCGCAAACCTCTCATCTGTGTCTGTAATCTTCAGCAGCACATGTGAGCTCTGTTAGAGAGTCATTCTGTCATTCCCAGTTTATAATAATCCACAAGATGAAGATAATCATGGCAGTTTGTTCATGATTCAGGTCGCTAAAACACTTTTGCTCCTGTGTTTTCCCAGCTTCTCCTTTTTTTCCGCGCTTCACTCTCAAGCTTGTCCTTTTCTTTCTGTATGGATCAGGTGACGGAGACACTTCAATAATCACGCACACGTTATTATCATCAGCTCAAGAAGTTCGTTATATCAAATATAGACGCGATCGCGAGCTCCCGGAAGAAAGCGAATACTGCTTGCACTTTTAGACGGGCTCTTAAAGCAACAACAGGACACGGCAGATTTTGTTTTTCTTGGCTTTGTGTCTGTTCATCAAGACGACGACAACGTTTGTTTGAGCTTAGGTCATCCATGGCTTGGTATTATATGCATATAGTATATTTTAGGGGTGTCAAAATTAATCGTTTTTTCTGTGCACTGCGATGCAGACACGGACAATTTGGTATCGGTTCAGTAATAATCATAACCGTTTATTACTGACGTCATTTACCTCATATTCGCTCTGTCGCGAGGGAGGCGATCGCGAGTATTTACAGCGCTTTAACTACTTAAAACTCAAACTGTGCACAATTTCACTGTGTGTGTTTGCTGGATCAGTCTTTCACTAACATATACAACAATAGCCCCTATTTCACTGAGATCCAGAGAATGAAAGTAGCCTACTCCATTTCTTTCTCTCTCTCTCTCTCTCTCTCTCTCTCTCTCTCTCTCTCTCTCGCTCTCGCTCTGTCTCTCTCTCTCTCTTTCTCACACACACACACAGTGACCCATTTGACCTGCTGGCGTGGCTTTTCTTCTCTTCTCGGCTGTTTTACAGCGTTACTTTTGCATCCAGAAACAAGCGCGTGTCTGCCGAGTTTTCTCCACCGTGTCTATCATACATCAGCTGTGAGATCGCCGCTGCCACCTGCCGCTTATCAGCATCACTCATCTGTGAAGAACGCAGCGTGCAAGAGCCAATCGCAACCGTTTTTTGTTGAGGGTGTGACCAATCAAAGGGGTGTGAGAGAACTAGACAAGGATCAGAAATTGAGCTGGATGTTTATATTTGTTTATATTATTTGCTAAATGCTCGTGTTGTTTAAAGTTACAGTTTATATTTCTGACTGTTTGTATTAAACGACAAAATTGTATTACAAATAATATATAAATATAAATATATTCATACATTTTAATACAAGAAATGCTGCTGTGAATAAAATATAAAACTGTGTATGGAAAGCACCGTCAATGCACCGTGATGCACCGAGATATCGAATTGAACCGAATCGATGGCATGATAATCGTAACCGAACCGAACCGTGAGACTAGTGTAGGTTCACACCTCTACTATATTTATGTAAACACTCGGCTGTGTATTAAAACATGGCGGTTCCTTTGTTTACATTCTGACAAGCTCCACAAGCTCATGATGTATCTCTGTAACCAATCAGCGTTCGGCTGCGCGTGTAGCTCCACCTTTTGGTACCCTTTCTCGTTTTTGGTACCCTTTCAAAAGGGTGCCGAAAAAGTGGTATGGTTTGGTTCAGTACGCTTATTGACAGTGGAAACGGCCATAAAAGCGTACCAAACCAAACCGTACAGGGCTCGAAATTGCGACCATTTTGGTCGCATATGCGCCCGAAAATTAATCTATGCGACCTTATAATATATTTGGTCGCATTAGTGCGACTGCAGATAATGGTTGTAGTGCGACCTGTTTTGATTTTTTGTAAAAACGTGCTGAATCGCTCTTCCCTGCCGCTATATTGGTTCATATTAGCTGTCTATCACTCAAGGCTTTCCGCTGTCAGATGACAGGGAAGGAGCTTTTATGACCACGGGAAATGCAAACGGCTGAAGAGTGAAAACTTAAAGCACACAGGTTTGCAAACCCCACCAGGCGCAAAATAAGAGCGATCATGACACGTCACGTGGTGAATAATGATCCGCCAGCTGTGATCAATCGAGTACGCGCTTCTTGGAGAAGGCGCCCAAATCTCCATGCGTTGCATTCACTGCGTGTTCAGCACAAATGTCCGCTAAAAGTCAAATCTAATACTGTACATATCATCGCCAAAGAAGCTCGCCTTTACTAAGTTTACACTGAAACTGCGGCTCATAACAAAGTGCGGTATTGCGCCGGTTGTCATCGCAAGAGTCCTGCTCTGCCTGCTCATAAATTGGGTCGGCTGACTCGCCTGCTTTCCACTAACACAGAAACATGAAAATCAGCTCAGACTGAACATTTAAATTGACACAAACTGAAACCAAAACTATCAAAGAGTGATAGAAGTGAGACTTTACTTACTTTCTTTTGTCTATTCTTTTTTGAGGTGTATATTATTTTTTTATTTATTTACTGATGACTGCTTTGCAGCTTTCATTATTAAATTGAATGATTTATTATAATCTTTTGTTTGTTTTGTAGCAGAAATATTATTTAATAAATTGATGTGCATATAAAAACAGCAGCACAAAATAAATATTTCTTACTGCAATGCTTCATTTTTGTTTGATGCAAACTATACAATTATTTTTCATAAAGTAACAGACTTTTAATTGCAGATAACCTACATTCATGCACATTCAAGGCAGTATCATAATGAGAAATGGAATTCATTGTTACTATTATTGTCATTTTCATCATCACTAATATTCTATAGCCTAATTATTAGACATTCATTTTGGAATTATTGCACACACATATCAATGTCTTCGCAGCATTAGTTAGATAGTTGTTTCTGGTTTTTGTCAGTCCTATTAATGTTGTTTTAAAATACAATAAATCCCTTAAAAACAATTTGCAGCGGTGCTCAATCATTTTTGGTGGGTGCTCCTAAATTTTTTCTGGTGCTCCTAAATTTTTTTTGGTGCTCCTAAATATTCGAATTTGGGAGCACCGGTGCTACCAAGTAAAAAAGTTAATTTCGAGCCCTGTACTGTACCACTCAGTGGAAACGGGCCATAGTTAACCTAGTTAAGCCTTTAAATGTCACTTTAAGCTGTATAGAAGTGTCTTGAAAGATATAGTCAAATATTATTTATTGTCATCACAGCAAAGAGAAAATAAATCAGTTATTAAAAATGAGTTATTAAAACTATTATGATTAGAAATGTGTTGGAAAAAAGTTGGGAAAATTAGGGAAAAATATACAGGACGGCTAATAATTAAGACTTCAATGTTTATATAGCAGAAAAGCCAAAAATTTTAATATAATTTTGCAACCCAACTTGGTGAGCAAATTACATTTCCTAAAACACACACACACACACACACACACACACACAACTTGCTGTAACAGGTCTGTCATTTCTCTGCATACAGTTAAATGATGGGATGGACACCAGCCGGCACACAAGCAGCACCGCGGCGCCGCCCAGCCGTAATGAGGTGGAGCTGAACGGGCAGCCGCCCACCGCTCCGCCCCCGCAGGTGGTCACAGACAGTGAGGAAGACGAGGACGAGGAGCTCACTCTCAAATATGGGGCGAAGCACGTCATCATGCTGTTCATTCCCGTCACGCTCTGCATGGTGGTGGTGGTGGCGACCATCAAATCCGTCAGCTTCTACACGCAGAAGGACGGACAGCAGCTGTGAGGAGCTCCCTAAAAACACTTTTACCTCACACTTCATACAACCCCAAATCAGAAAAGGTTGTGACAGTGTAAAAAACGCAAATAGCAAAAGAAAGTCGTGATTTTTAAATGTTCTTCGAGTTGTATTTTATTACAGACAGTATGAACACAGAAAAATTATGTTTTGTCTGGTCAAATTAATTTAATTTGTAAATATAGATCCTTTCCTGTCATTCAGACCTGCAACACACTCCAGACAAAGTCGTGACAGGAGTAGCAGCAGTTTAGGGATAGTAATCAGGTAAACTGGTGAAATAATGATGTGACGTGAAACAGGTGATTGTGATTATGATTTGGTACACTGTACATAGCAGCTCCAAGAAAGGTCTAGTCCTTTTGGAGCAAATTTGGGCTGAGTATCGCCAGCCAAATACATGAGAAAATGATTGAAATGATGAAAAACAATGTTCCTCAAAGAAAGAGGAAGACATTTGGATATTTCACCTTCAACAGTGCAGAACATCATTGAAAGATTCAAGGAATCTCAAAGAATTTAAGTGCGTAAAGGACAAGGGTGCAAGCCTAAACTGAAGAACCGTGATCTCCAATCCCTCAGGCGCTGCATACTGTGCCAACTTTTTCTGATATGGGGTTATATTAGGTGGCCTTAACTATAATGTACTTACTGCAAAAAATAAATGCCATATAATTACTTTATTTTATTATATTTATTATATATTTTTTTACTTATTTTTTTCTTTTGAGAATTGTTCATATAATTCTTAAATGTTTTGTGTTATTGACAAATTTTATTGTACATATTTTGTCCTTTTGAGTGTTATTCTTTTAAATGACTAACTGTTTGTTTGTTTCTTATGTTGCTCTAGTACTGGCGATAGCCACACAATGCATTGTATAGGTCAAAATTACTACTACTATTCAATATTATTAGAAAATTAAGAAAAGATCATGTTCCATGAAGACATTTAGTAATTTACCTACCTTAAATATATCAAAACTCAATGTCTGATTAGTAATATGCATTGCTAAGAATTTAATTTGGACAACTTTGAACTCAATTTACACAGTTTGTATTTCTATTGATTTATTTTTTAACCTTTTTTTTGGATTCCAGGTTTTAAATAGTTTCAAATATTGTCCTATCAAGGCATAACAGCAATGGAAAGCTTATTTATTTAACGTGCAAATAATCCGTACACTTCCAAAATCAAACAAAAAGTGCTTAAATAATGTGTTGGTGCTCTCTGAGTAAGGGATTCATCAGAATAAACAGCCAAATTCAATTCAAGGCACTCAAGAAGTGTGGAAAAAATATTAAATAAACTATATTTTCATATTTCTTCCACACTTCTCGAGTGCCTTGGCCTGATTTTTGCTGTTTAACCCGTACTCCTTATTTTCCAAAAAACAGTTACGCTTATGACTGGTTTTGTGGTCCAAAGTTAAACATAGTGCTGCTTAATATAAGATTATAGCAGTGTCCAGGTTTATAAGTAATGTTGATATCTTTATATTCTTCTTTTCTGCAGGATCTACACCCCGTTTCGTGAGGACACGGAGACGGTGGGTCAGCGAGCTCTGCACTCCATGCTCAACGCCATCATCATGATCAGTGTGATTGTGGTCATGACCCTGGTGCTGGTGGTGCTCTACAAGTACAGATGCTACAAGGTTTGCTCACATGATGCTGAATACTCATCAGCTATTCTTTTTGCACGCATTACAGATTTGTTTTTTTTTTTTTGCAGGTGATTCAAGCCTGGCTGTTCTTCTCCAACCTCCTCCTGCTCTTCTTTTTCTCCTTAATTTATTTGGGGTGAGTTTCGCTTGTTAAATTAGTGTTTGTGCTGCGTTTGGAGTGTAAACACAACCTCAAATCATTTTAAGTCTGCCACACACACAGGTGAGTGGGTTTGACAAACCACCTGTAGAAACACTTTTCACTCTGTAAAACGTCTTCTCTGACCACAAACAGTTCCTCTGTGTAATTAGCAGTTGTGTGTATTGCATCTTCTTGTTGAATCGTCGAAATCCTCTTCAATATTATTGGACAAAAGTGTCTGATGCATGGCTAAATGTAAATAATAGTGAATAAAATAAAAGTCAAAAGATAGTGACCATTGTTACAGATGTTGACAGATTGTTGTTCAGATGATCTGTACAGAGTATCCGCGGGGTCTTTAAAAAGCCTTAAAATGTCTTTATTTTAAAAACAAATTTTTAGGCCTTAAAACGTCTTAAATTCACTGAAATGTTGTGGTATGTGTCTTAAATAATTTTTTAACAGGTCTTAATTTTCCTCTGTCCAAGTAAAGCTACACAATCAGGCCGACATCCATCCAATTACCAACAATCCGTCTTATTAAAACCTTTTTTTTAATATATATATTTAAGTTTAAGTTTTTTATTGCAAAGAGATACAATTTACAGTAGCTGTTAGAATTTCTTTTTCAATTATTTTTTAATTAACAGATTCCAAATTAATTCCCTAATTCACAGGGAAAGAAAACTAAAAACTATTACACGGTTTCTCATAATAAGAACAGAGATGTATATCCCTTTACGTTATCTTTAATTCTTACAAAAACTCTTTACAGAAGTAAAGGGGAGTAGACATAACATTTATAAATAGGCATGAAACTTAAGGATTTATTACAGAAAGCAAAGGTTGAATAGGAGTTATAGTCAATCAATTTGGACCAAAAGCCAACACATATATATTTTTGATAATTTAAGTAATTTTCTCCACAATAAATATGCTTTTACTATAATTTATAATTGAATATAATTTATAATTGAATATAATAACCTTTTATTTTTTGTCAAAAAGAAATATTATGTTAAAACAAAGCATATACAGCTAGAGTTTTCTTGTTTTTACACATTCGTTGCTAAGAAATAATTACATTTAGTGGCATAAAAATCCGTCGGCTCAACCTGGCCATTAGAAAGAACCATTAGTCAGGGTGTCCACGGGATCTTAAAAAGTATTAAAGGGTATTAAAAGGTCTTAATCAAATTTGTTTAATTAGGTCTTAAATTTTGTTCAAGCGTTGTCTAAAGTGTTTGACTCCGAAAAAGCATTAATATCTTCCTCGATCCACGCGATTGGTCGGGCTTGGGTGCGTCTGGCCAAGCTCTTCCATCTGGGTGATGTCAAGTGATTTGCGACAACCGTGGGAAGGTGATGTGACGCTCTCCACATGTAGCGAAACAGACGGCAAAATGGCAAAATGTACGTTTACGTACTCCTGGTTGGAGAAAGACGAGTTTAAACAATGGCTGAAGCCTGTCGCTGAAAACAGCCACATAATTTATTCTTCCGAGCTTATCAGAGTTCTGTTGCATGGTCGTGCTCCATTGATTGATTTACCTACAACTGCTTATTAGGCTAAAGTTTTGATACTGATTAGAACTTGAAATGGCGATGAGGTCTTAAAATATTATGAGATGGTCTTTAAAAAGTCTTAAAAAGCTATTGAAATAACCTTTAGGATTCCTGCATATACCCTGTCTGTAGTATTATTTAATGAATATATATTTTTGGTATGTGAATTTAGAATTTTCTATTTAAACAAAACTAATAATAGGGAGGAACCAAATGTTTGGCAAACAAAAAAGGCATGTAATGTTGTGTAAAAGCGTAAGAATGAGGATTTTCGTGGTTTTGGCCAGTTTTTATCAAGCAAAATTGCCTCATATAACACACCAACAGGAAGTTTCTATGTACTAAGCTTGTTTTTGCAATTTCTGCTATTTCTTTCGCATTAGAAACTACTGCCATGTTTCTTTACTAAACTGCTCTCGTAATAATAGATCTGTAAGACTATACATTATTAAAAAAAGCACACAATACTGTCTGTTTCTTTTGCATAGACCTGAATAATGAATACACTTTTACAGTGCTGTAAAATACAAGCCTACACACAAACTTTTTTTTTTTTGCTATTTTGCTGAAAACTAAAACTTTTTAGGGCAAGTTTGACATCTGCATGGAATTGCTCAGTATTAACATGATTTCCTGCCTCTTAACGATGTTTCTGTTCCCTCCAGGGAAGTGTTCAAGACGTATAACGTGGCGATGGATTACTTCACGCTGGCGTTGATCATCTGGAACTTCGGTGTGGTGGGAATGATCTGCATCCACTGGAAGGGGCCGCTGCGGCTTCAGCAGGCCTATCTGATCATGATCAGCGCTCTCATGGCTCTGGTCTTCATCAAATATCTCCCCGAGTGGACCGCATGGCTCATCCTCGCTGCTATTTCAGTCTACGGTCAGTCAGTCTGCAAACAGAGCAACACATTCACTTCTGTGTACTGATAGGTTTATTGTTCTGTAATGCTGCTTTGGAACAATAACTAGCCTGAAAAGAATTGAATAATTTCAAAAACACAGCCCCTTAAATGTCTTTCCTGCTCCTGTGTAGATCTTCTGGCAGTGTTGTGTCCGAAAGGCCCTCTGCGAATCCTTGTGGAAACGGCTCAAGAGAGGAATGAGGCCATTTTCCCAGCGCTCATCTACTCCTGTAAGAAAAACCCCTCAGCACTTCCATCTTCTCAGACTGTGAATGTCCATCTGTTTAGTTGTGTTATCGTCACGTTTCTATGAAATTTCTCCTTCGATTTGTCAGCTACGATGGTGTGGCTCTTCAATATGGCGGACAGTGCTGAAACCAGGAATAATTCCAGTCATCCAGTCCCTCAGCAGGAGAACCAGGGTGAGTGCTGTTGCTGAATTACACGTCTGCGTCAGCTGCCTTGCATGTAGCCGTGCGTTCATTCTTCTGCGTTCTGTTAGTGTTGCTCTGACAATAACACTTCCCAAATGGGTTTCTATTTATTTGTTTATTTGGCAGGGACAGTGTACATTATTTAGCATTTGTGCCAATGCACCAGAATTAGCCCGAAGGCTGTTTCTCATCTGTCGTTCCACTGTGTCGAGTTGTTTCCTGGGTGTTTTGTTTACACTGGATTGCTAACTTGCTGTACACGTAGCTTAACCAGACATGCAACAACTTTAGTCATAAAGTAAAAAAACAAAAGTAACCATCTCTCTCTAACTCCTCCATGGAGGCATGGAGATACTAGTTGGTATGGTGTTTTCCACATGCCACCTTTCATCAGGCTAACATCGAAGCTCATTGACCTGATTCAGCTTGTAGAATCGCTTTTGGGTGCGCTTCCCAAACAACGACGTAACTCGTGGCTGAACTATTATAGTACAATGCACGGGTTGGGAAAAGAACGATGCAGTGACGAGTGTTTCCCAAAACCCCTAGTTTCTCTGTCGCAGATCCTTCGCTTGAACCACGTTAGTTATAATGTAAAACGCCCATTATGATGCTCTAAACGGAGTGGAGTAACCACTTCTTTGGAGAAAAACCCCATCATTTCTTTGTGCAAATTCTATAGTTTAACACGCACACACATTTAAAATAATGTGTGCGTGTTAAACTATATATGTTTCCTGGGTGTTTTGTTTACACTGTATTGCTAACTTGCTGTATACGTAGCTTAACCAGACGTGCAACAACTTTAGTCATAAAGTAAAAAAACAAAAGTAACCATCTCTCTCTAACTCCTCCATGGTGGCATGGAGATACTAGTTGGTTTGGTGTTTCTCTGTCGCAGATCCTTCGCTTGAACCACGTTAGTTATAACCTAAAACGCCCATTATGATGCTCTAAACCACAGGTGTCAAACTCGGTTCCAAAAGGGCCGCAGCTCTGCACAGTTTAGTTCCAACCCTAATTAAACACACCTGATCAAACTAATTGAGTCCTTCAGGCTTGTTTGAAACCTACAGGTAAGTGTGTTGGAGCAGGGTTGGAACTAAACTGTGCTGGGCTTCGGCCCTCCAGGAATTGAGTTTGACACCTTTGCTCTAAACGGAGTGGAGTAACAACTTCTTTAGAGAAGAACCCTATCATTTCTTTGTGCAAATTATATTGTTGTACACGCACACGCATTTAAAATAAAATCCAATATTAGATTTGGTAAAAACATGCACTCGCTTTCCATATTAATTGAAATATATGTAAATGGCACACATAGGGCCCGTGTTTGCTTTACTAATATTATTGAGAAGTTGAACATTGCATATTCTAGTCTAAAACATAAAAACACTTACAAAATTTAACACTATTCTAATATTATATATAAATCATATAAATAAATAACGAGGTGATTTATTATAAATATATACACTTTAATAATAATATTAATGGTAACGATGATGGTGATGATGATTATTATTATTATTATTATTATTAGGTAGGATATTGTTTATTTATTTGAAAATTCTTTGAAAAGTCTACTTTTACAGTTTGACACATGTAAAACACTGCAGACAGTTCTAACCAGCAGGCTCATGTCATATACAGTACAGATACTTAATAAATAACCCACTATAAATGAAAAGCATTAACGTTTTTTTGTTTTTACAAGCTTTGTAGACATAACATAAATTATTTTAAATTATAGGTCACCTATAGCTTTCGCCATGAGGCTGTGTTCAAAATAATGTCAGTCATTTCAAAGTACACTGCGAAGGGAACACAATTGTAAACATGAAGATCGCTAAAACTGAACTGTAAAAATACTTTGAAAGCAGATGAGTCCTAAGAGAGATAAGCTTAATGCTTTATTATGTTTTAATCATTCCAAGTTTAAATCTTGGAATGTCGTAAATGAATAGGGCATAGGGGGGATAAGAGGGAATAGAACACAGCCAGTTTCTAACTACAGCTCCAGAGGTGTAGATGCAAGTGCACAAGTTTGCGACGCAGTTTGAGAATGTTCGTTCGAAAGATGGATTTTGGAAATGGCAAATCAACAAACTATGTTTGTAACGACGGAATGTGCGTCCTTAGTTGGCTAATGGGAGTTTTGGGAAACACCCCTGGTTGGCAATTCAGCAACGAATCAGAGCGCAAGTGTGTTGTAGCTAGTAAACAATTCAAGCCTAGAAGGTTCACAAAGAGTCCGACTGTAATTTTGCTACATTTCTCAAATATTTGCAAAGGATATAAATTATCAGACATATATTTGCAGGAGCTATTCCCTGCGGGATGAGTGACAATTACTGTGATAATCGTACCAAATGGTACATTTAGTATATTTTATCTTACATCTTATATTTTTAGTATTATGTCTATTGTTGGTTTTTATGTGACTTATTACATTTAGTATACTTTATCTTGCCTCTTATATTTAAGTATTATGTCTATTGTTTGTTTTCTCTCTTTTTATGTTGCTGCTGGTCTCTGTGAGTTACCAAACAAATTTCGCTGTACAACTACAATGACAATAAAAGTTCTTTACTTTTTACTTTTACTTTACCAAATGCTGCTTTGTTTACAATTTGTTCAGTATCCCTTTGCAGAATGAGAAAACTGCCCCTCGCAGAGTGGAAAGACACGTCCTCTTGTGCAGGCGCAGAACGGCTCTCGATTCAGTTGGCTTTGATAGCTTTTCGAAGACACAATCCAACAACACAGTTGGGGTTTTTTTACGCTTAAATTTTGACGTCAGCTTGGTCTGCCCCAGCCTAAAGCACTCGCTCCGCTGGCCGCACTTCAATACTAATGCTTTCAGCTCCGCCCACACTCATCATCAATATCAATCCAACCAATCACAGCTCTTGCGCTACATGTCAACCCAATTTGTAGTTTCATTATTTTGAGAGGTAAGGCTTGACGCAGATGTATAAACCAGCTTTAAGAAACCACACATGCTCATGTCTTCTAGTGATGGAAGAAACCAAGCATTCAATAACTTTGAGACAATTGATCTGATTGCTTCACAAAATGCGCATGCTAAGGACTCCAGATGGTCAAAACAGTTTAAATGCAACCAAAACTCTGACAAAACATTAGATTTGACTTTTTTATAAACTTTAAATTGACATATAACCTATAAATGCACTTCACTTATTAGCTACTATTATTAAATATTAAGCATAATATAAACAGACTCTCTCTCTGTCTCCAGTAGTTGCGATGGCTCCCACAGCTCAGGCGGAGGACGATGGCGGCTTCACTCCGGCGTGGGTGGATCATCAGCAGCATCAGCTCGGACCCATGCAGTCCACGGAGGAGAGCAGACGACAGATCCAGGAGATGCCCAGCGCTCGGCCACCACCACCAGCAGATGATGACGAAGAGCGTGAGTGTCTGCACTCCAAACACTGACTACATTTACATGGACATTAGTGATGGGTCGTTCATGAACGATTCGTTCATTTTGAACGAAGCTTCAATATGACTCGGGAACTACGAGTCCTTTCAGGGAGTGATTTGTTCATCCGCGCATGCGCACATTTGTGCAGGTAGTATCGTTAATTTCAAGTCTTCATCACATTGGCAGAAGCCAATCATACGCGTTTAGAGCCGGAAAAAGAATTGAACCGTTCATCTCTCGAGTCCTCGGGTTTGAGTCATTCTGTCACGTAAACAACGAATGATCATAGCTCCTATCGGCTCAGACTGTGCATTGATTAAGATTATATGTGACTGTCAGTGTAACGTGAATGAACTCCTGACATTTGAGGACATGAAGAGGTGAGCTAAGCAAAGAGACAACAATACCTTCATAGACAAAAGAGCAGGTAAACATTCAATTATTATTTTCTCCTTCTTATAGTATTGTATTTATGACTTATTTGTCGTGCAATCAACCTTTTGGGCTAGTTATAGATGTGTTTGGAAGCAATCCGTAACATTTTAATAATATTTTGGCAAATTGAACCAAATGATTGAAATGACTCGAAAAAAGATTCGTTCATCTCGATGAACGAGACTCAAAGATCCGAGTCAGTAAAATGATCCGAACTTCCCATCACTAATGGACATCTGGCTACTTTACACATCAACTAAAATATTAAAAAATCATAGTGGACCACCACTTAAATGTCGTATTAATTGCATGTGAAGTGTCTACTGTAATGTTTTATTGAGTGTACATATGACGGGACGTGAAAATAAAATGTCGAAATATGGCTGTACTAATATTCTGATGGTAAAACAATACCCGTATTATGACTGACTTATTGAAAAGGTGTGATGACAGAATAAGTGAATGTGTGTGTGTGTGTTTTCAGGGGGTGTGAAGCTGGGTTTGGGAGATTTCATCTTTTACAGTATGCTGGTGGGTAAAGCATCAGCTACAGCCAGCGGTGACTGGAACACGACGCTAGCCTGCTTCGTGGCCATTCTCATTGTGAGTATTTCTAATAAGGCAGCTGTATAGATCAGGCTTGTTTCAGGGATTATCATTGAGACATGCACTTAAATTCAATTTTTACAGATTCCCTACCTCTTTACACATGCACAACCTGACAAAAGTCTTGTCATCGCTCCCAGTTGTAGGAGCAACAAATAATAACTTGACTCTTAGTTGGTCATTTGGAAAAGGTGGATTTTTCTGCTGGATCATCTGTTGAGCTGCATCCCAATCATCACCAATACTGCAGAAGACCTACTGGAACCCTGATCCTCACAGAAATCAGTCAAGTTTGGTGAAGGAAACATCATGGTTTGGGGTTCATTCAGTATGGGGGCGTGCGAGAGATCTGTAGAGTGGATGATCAACATCAGCAGCCTGAGGTATCAAGACATTTGTGTTGCCCATTACATTACAAACCACAGGAGAGGGACAATTCTCCAGCAGGATAGCGCTCCTTCTCATACTCCAGCCTCCACATCAAAGCTCCTGAAAGCAAAGAAGGTCAAGCTGCTCCAGGATTGGCCAGCCCATTCACCAGACATGAACATTATTGAGCATGTCTGGGGTAAGATGAAGGAGGAGGCGTTGAAGGTGAACACAAAGAGTCTTGATGAGCTCTGGGAGTCCTGCTGAACGCTTTCTTCTTCATTCCAGATGACTTTATTAATCAGTGATTTGAGTCATGTCAGAGATGTATGGATGCAGTCCTCCAAGCTCATGATGGAATCAGACACAATATTCATTCTGTCTCCACTGCAGCAGGACTTTATATTCTATACTGGACATTATTTCTGTTCAGTGATGAGACTTTAGTCTGAGCAGAGTCAGATCTTACTGTCCTAATCAAATCATTAATAATCAAGGCATGATCAAATTTTATTGTGCTCAAATAAGCGTCATCTAGAGGCCTTTGGCTTTTCATTTAAGCCACTTCTGATACCTAATGATCAACTATAAATTAAGTTATTATCTGTCGTTCCTAAAACTTGTATAGGTGACAACACTTTTGTCAGGTAGTGTAGTGCTCAGAATAAATGAGAACATCCCTTTTGAATGAAAATAAGTCAACTCCACTCTCAGAAATTAAAAACACTGTAAAAGTGACGAGCAGTTTACTCAACTAAAAAAAGGCAAATATTTCGGTCAAGTGTTGACTAGTGTCAATGCCAAAGAATGTAATGGGAAATTGGAGCCATTTTAGATCAATTGTTTGTCAATAAATGAAATTTAAGGAAGTTGTAGGGAAAAAAATGAAAAACTTGCATGTGTCCTATAAACACAAAAAATACACCCCCCTTTTTAAAAATGTCTGATTTTATCTATTGCGCAATGAATATAGAGAATAAAATTTGGCACATATTTGGTTGCCAACAAATGCAAAATAATAAGTTTATTTATTTTAATTAGTAAAATTTGACTTTTTAAAAATATTACAGTGTTTCCCTCAGCGTTTTATTTTGTGTGCACTAATTTTTGAACTCAATTATGTTGAACTATTGTTATATATATATATAGATAGATAGACAGACAGACAGACAGACAGACAGACAGACAGATATACAGATAGATAGATAGATAGATGGATGGATGGATGGATGGATGGATGGATGGATGGATGGATGGATGGATGGATGGATGGATGGATGGATGGATGGATGGATGGATGGATGGATGGATAGATAGATAGATAGATAGATAGATAGATAGATAGATAGATAGATAGATAGATAGATAGATAGATAGATAGATAGATAGATAGATAGATAGATAGATAGATAGATAGATAGATAGATAGATAGATAGATAGATAGATAGATAGATAGATAGATAGATAGATAGATAGATAGATAGATAGATAGATAGATAGATAGATAGATAGATGGATGGATGGACGGATGGATGGACGGATAGACAGATAGATATTTTGTTATTGATTTTTTATTTCAATAACATATTACTTGTTAATTTCTTTGGACTCTGATTTAATGGCTAAATTTAAAAACTGAACCTCTTTGACTAACAAATAATAAAAAATAATGATCTGACTAATACAACTGCTATTGATTTGATCGTACAAAATCTTGCTAAATTCCGTAACATTCTGCATTATACAATCAAATATTATTTCAAATCATAAATAATAAATAAAAAATCACTATTCTGAGCAAATGCTTCAGTTTTGCTGCACAGTCCGTCAGACAGTCAACTCAAAACCCTCTTGGCTTTGTTTCTCCTCAGGGTTTATGTCTGACTCTCCTCCTGCTGGCCATCTTCAAGAAGGCTCTTCCCGCTCTCCCCATCTCCATAACCTTCGGCCTGGTGTTTTACTTTGCCACTGATAACCTCGTGCGGCCGTTCATGGACCAGCTGGCCGTCCATCAGTTCTACATATAGAGAGGTCGCCTCTCACACACTCCACTTTCATGCTCTTCAGGGAAACCCTGCAGACGAGCACACCTTTCCTCTTTTCTGGACATGTGACTGGATTCACACTAGTTTTTTTTTTATTTTGGCATTAAATGACTGGTTATTAATTACAGTGCCTCTCCATCTGATCCTGATATATGCTTTAGTAGCAGCATTGATCGGAACATTTGTTTTCGGAGAGAACGCAGAGCACATCTCAAGTCACACGTATGTATGAATGCATTAGCGTAGGGCAGGGGTGTCAAACTCAGTTGCTGGCGTTTAGCTCCAACCCTGCTTCAACACACTCGCCTATAGGTTTCAAACAAGCCTGAAGGACTCGGTTATTTTAATTAGGTGTGTTTAATTATGGTTAAAGCCAAACTGTGCAGAGCTGCGGCCCTCCAGGAACTGACTTTGACACCTGTGGCGTAAGTGGGGGATTTTTATAAACTGTGTCATATGGAACGGGACCAGAGCTTGCTTTGTTTGTCCCCAATCTTGGATTCACTCTTCAGGCATTATGTTAATTCCAGCGTTGGTGTATAGCGAGTTTCAACTCAAAGCTCTCTCTGCACGTATGCAGGTAGGTACCGATTGCTTTGGGCTTATGATCATGTCCGCTTTACTCCAGCATTAAATCAAGTGCTGATCCAAGCTACTGTTAATGCTCGCTTTTGACATCGGGAGCATCGTTTTTCGGAATGTATAAAACAATTATCTTCTGTTTTCTTCATGTTTGGGCAGGAACTGTTTGTCCGTTTGTTAATTTTTGGCTGTTGTTTTGTTTTCTGTTTTTATTTAGGGTTGATATTCATTTTGTATTACCCATTTCAAGGAAACGCGAGTGTTTTGTAAGTAATTGAATGATTCACTATTAAAGGGGTTGCTCTTTTTGAGCAAATACACATTTTCTGGATTTCCGCTCAAAGTTCTTTAATATTCTTTAAAGTTCAAGCTCTTACTAGCAAATACGCTACTTAGGGTAGGTTTTGTTGTACGTTTCAGATGTTAAATCCACTAGAGGGCGCTGTTTACATTTGTGCGAATCTGAAATGCGTTACTTAGGGAATGTTTTGTTGTTTGTTTCAGATGTTAAATCCACTAGAGGGCGCTGTCTACATTTGTGCGAATCCGAAATACATTACTTGGGATACGTTTAACTGTACGTTTCAGATGTTAAATCCACTAGAGGGTGCTGTCTACATTTGTGCAAATCTGAAATACATTACTTGGGGTACGTTTAACTGTACGTTTCAGATGTTAAATCCACTAGAGGGCGCTGTCTACATTTGTGCATATCTGAAATACATTACTTGGGATACGTTTTATTGTACGTTTCAGATGTTAAATCCACTAGAGGGCGCTGTCTACATTTGTGCGAGTCCGAAATTTGTTACTTGTAGTATGTTTTGTTGTACGTTTTAGATACATGTCTGTCTTGTACACATCCAGAAAGCAGAGCTTGTCATATAGATAAGCTAGGGAACCACTCACCTAAACCCCTTTCCTAAGCCCAACCAATAGTGTTTTACATGTACAGCCTTCAGCATAGTTTTGCAGATCTCACTACAGCTTTTTCCATCATCTCCGTTTGATCATTTATAGCGCATTATTGCATTTGAAAACAAAACTGGAAAAAAAAACACAAATATACTTTGCACTGAAGGAAATCAGGATTGTGCAATAAGTGGAGTAAAGGCTACAATGCACTACACTACACAATGCAATCGACTAACTAGTGATGAGAGAAACAAAGCTTCGAAACCATTTAACCAATTAAGAATTTTGTCTTCAAACAAACTCAAATCTTTGGAACAAATGGAGGATGGTTCAAAAATGATGACAATTTTCATTTTTGAAGACCCTAAAGATGTGGGTAGATGTTTATCTTGGCTAATGTGGAGTGGCAAGCAATGAGAACAATGGGGGGATAATCAGTAGGGGTGTCAAAATTATTTGTTTCTTTGGTGCACTGCGATGCAGACGTGGACAATTCGGTATCGGTTCAGTAATAATCATAACCGGTTATTATGTACTGGCGTTATTTATCTCCTATGTGCTCGGTCGCGAGGGAGGTGAGCGCGAGTATTTACAACACTCAGCCAACTCAGGGCCGGCCCGTGCCATAGGCACCATAGGCAAATGCTAAGGGCGCTGTATATCCAGGGGGGCGCCAGAAATAAGCGCGGTTCAGTTGGTTTTGTTTTCGATATTCTTGACACACATTCAGTTACAGACGGCAATAACTCAAAAATGCCTTACCCTAAAAAGATCTAAAGTGTGTTTCCAACAAAAAGACAAAGCTGGTTATGTTTCACAGCTGTCTTTCTTTTTTTTCGCTCAACATTACGATCACTGCTCCGTTTAAGCCCTCGCAATATGTGTTAAAGGAAGGTAAAGGACTGTTGAAAAACTGCTTCTTTTTTTCTCTTTTCTTCGTTTTTCTGCTCCGCTCTTCGCGAGCTCTCCCTGTTGCGAGGGCTTAAGTGTGTGTGTGTGTTTGTTTGTTTGTTTGTTTGGTGCTGTCTATGTTTGTGTATGTGTTTGAATGAGAGACAGTGTGGTGCTGTGTGTTTATACAGACTGCTTGTTATAGCCTCCCCCCTAAAATATAACACTATATATAGAAAGCATCGTCGATGCACCGTGATATCGAATTGAACCGAATCGAAGGCATGATAATCGTAACCGAACCGTGAGACCAGTATAGGTTCACACCTCTAATAATCAGTCACACACACTTAACCTGATGATTGTGTTCACCTTTACCTTGTTGTGTTTGACCTATTGTTCAGTCATGTCAAGTGGGTCTGTCTAGAAGTCCTGAGAACATTTTAGAAATTCAAACCACTTTTGCATTTAATAATGTTAAAGAGGTTTCAAATGTATTCATTAGATTATAAACCTTACCATATCGCTGGAGTGCAGTATTTTGTGCTTCTGAATGGCTGTATTTACATTTCTGTCATGTTTTCGTCTCACTGCAAATCTCGTCATGTAGCGTGTTGTTAGGACACGGGGTTACAATGTAACCTGCTCACCTAATGTTAACGTTCGTAATATTTATATTATTTGCTAATTAATAACCACCTCATGAGGAACTCTGAATCTGCTTCTCATTTCAGAGTCTGCTACTATCCATCGGAGGACGTATTTTCAGTAGCAGACCTTATTTAGTCACACATACTCGCTCTAAACCTGATGATTGTGTTCACCTTTACCTTGTTGTGTTTGACCTATTGCTCAGTCATGCCGAATGGGCCTGGAAACGATGGGAACATTTGAGAAATTCCACAGCATTGTAAGACTGTCACTCCTGCTCTGAGTGCCGGACCCTCTGGAACTGGCCTGAAGCCCTTGAGGTGGCAGTAGTTTCCATGGCAACCCGCATGCTGGGATGTCTTTGTATTCTAGCTTTGGTGATTAGGTTCAAGCTGAGCCTTCACATTCCACCACAGCGTCTCACCTGAAGTCTGCAATTATATTGTTATGCCACAGGTGAAATCAACAGACTTCCAAAAAAAACATAGCAGGCACTTGCACATCACTACTACTATGCTTGGGCAGTTTCCAAAACTTGGCACATTCTTCAGCGTTTTAGTTAATAACGTACGTGACACCTCAGATCACCTCAATCATCAGGCTTTTTGGATTTTTGCCTGCTGGAAAATATCAAATGATTGCGAAATAACTTGGAATACAACAAAAGTTTGTTAAAACAAGATTAGTTTGAGCTGAAGCATTTAAAGGGACAGTCATTTATTCCGACTATGCTGCCTTGCCATTGCTGCGGCAGGTTCCTATAGACTTATCAGAATAAAAATAGCAACTTTTCATTTTCCATCGATCTTGGTACATGATGTAACTACATAAAGCCCAGTTGAGCTCTAAATAGGAAAATTATTGAAACACTCTAGTCATTTTTGAGTGAGATGCTAATGGTCTAATCCAATTCAATGATTTGTGCTAAGCTAAAAGTGCTCCAGCCAGACCTTAAAATCGGCTGAATGGATTCAAAAATGGTTTAGTGGAGCCTATTTTCAAGAAAAGCTTAAATGTTGCTTAAAATTTGAGCCAAATATGGCCCTTTAGCTATGTTTAAAAATCTAATATTTACAAGTTAAACATTGTTTGTGTAACGGAGGCCAGCTAGTGTGTGCTATGCAGGTAAACCTCACTCCTCTGACCTCTAAAGGTGCTCTAACGACAGACGCTAGAGGCCATGGTCATTAGCCTCCTTGGTAGAGCGACCGACTCCCATGCGGAAGGTTGCCAGTTCGATCCCAGCCTGGAGCGGGTTGGGTGGTGTAGGACCGGCGGGGTTACATTGGTGCCATGACCCAGATGGGAGTGAGGTTTACGGGGGTGAGTGTAACGGAGACCAGCTAGTGTGCTGTGCAGGTAAACCTTACTCCTCTCAGATGTTGTCTACTGTATAGCAGTAAACTGGACTCATCACCTGAGGCAGACTATACTAGGACATTACAAAATGCACATTTTCCAAAAGAGGTATTTAAGTTTATCTCCTAGAAACCTAATGTTAGGAATCAAAGCTAACTTCTTTGATTGCCTGCTTTCCCCCCCTCCTTCAGGTTCGTTCAGTTCCCGGTAAGGTATTAAGCTGGCTTATTTAAGGCCAATGAAGGCTGTAAGACACTAAGGATAGCTCCTCTAAGGGGATTAGTAGACGTCTGAGGGAGTGTCCTACAACACGCAAGTCAAGCCAGTGCTCAGGGATTAAGCCGTAAGTGATTACTCGGGACACTGCAGACACCAAGGACACTGCCACTCTGATATCTGCAACCCAAACCTACACCTACCCAGCAAGCATGTCGAAGGAGAAGCTGGACGGTCTGGTGAAGCGCATGGAGTTGACCCTGGCGGAGATGGAGCAACTGAAGCTGCACTGCGGCCGGCAGAGCGAGGAGCTGAGCCAGCTGGTGGTGGAGCTCCGCAGAGAGAACCAGGAGCTGGCCGAGAAGTACAACCAGCTGGCGCAGGACATGAAGGAGGCCAAGGAGATCATCGAGCAGCTGCAGGACACCAAGTACGCTTTCGACGCGAAGGAGCGGCAGGCCCAGAAGCTCAGCCGACAACTCTGAAAACACCGGGATTGGACTGGCTACTTTAACGTTCACTGAACGCAAGCGACAACATTGGAAGAGACAAAGACTACTTACAGAAGACTGAAAAATTGAACGCAATCTTACAACAATTCGTACCTTTTTAATTTAGTGGCTAATTTGTGTTAGTTCGTACGAACCCATTTGTACAGTTTAGGATGAGTTCCTCATCCATCAGTGAAGGGTAGGGTTAGGGGTGGCTTTGTGAACGCTCCTCTTTTTAACAATTGCACGTTTTTATACAAATTGAATTGTACGAATTTGTACAAATTGGCCACTTTTCTGACAATGGGTAAAATCGTTACGTTTGCTCATGAGATCGGACTGGAAAAATTACATGGCAATGAAAGAGTATTTGAAACAATGACGCACTGTGTTTTTGTGGAAACAGAAACTAATTAAAATGCCAATGCTGATGTAAATTTTCTTGTACTTGGAAATTCGTAACTTTCATCTAGCAGCTAATTTGTAATCTCATTCGAACACTAGTATAATTTCCTCATCCCCCAATGAGGGAGGGGTGGGGTTTGGAGCACGCTTCCTTTTAACAATTTCCTGTTTTCATACGAATTGAATTGTACGAATTTGTACGAATTAACCACTTTCGGACTGTAGGTAAAATAGTAACGCTTCCTTGTGAAATCGGGCTGAAGAAATGACAACAATGGAAATGTATTTGAAACAATTACACTGATTCTGAGGGAACAGAGAACCTAATTAAAATGTCAACGCTGTTGTTATTTTATTGTTGTACTTGTTCAGTGTAATGCCATAGCAATTTGTAACTTTTCCATCTAGTGGCTAATTTGTATTGATTCGTATCTCATTTATACATTTTAGTATACATGAATTTTAAGGGGATTGTGGCCACAGCTTTGTTTAATAAGTTCACGTTTTTATGCGAATTGAATTGTACAAATTCATACAAATACGCCACTTTTCGGACAATAGGAAAAGTAGTAATGCTTCATGAGATCGGGCTGAAAAAAACAACACGGCAATGGAAAAGTATTTGAAACAATTACAACAGAGAACTCAAAAGTAATGTTGAAATGTTGACGTTAGTTTTTGCGTTGTACTTGTTTAGTGCAATGTCATAGCAATTCGTAACTTTTCCATCTAGTGGCTAATTTGTATTAATTCGTATCTCATTTATACATTTTAGCATGATTTGCTCATCGCCCAATGACGGGAAGGGGTTAGGGGTGGGAATTGTGGCCACACCTCCGTTTAATAAGTTCTTGTTTTTATATTAATTTAATCTTATGAATTCATACAAATACGCCACTTTTTGGACAATAGGTAAAATAGTTGTTTTTTCGTGAGATCGGGCTGGAAAAATTACATGTCATTAGAAAAATATTTGAAACAATTACAACAGAAAACCCAAATTAACGTGATGTTGAAATGTTGACGTTAGCTTTTGTGTTGTACTTGTTCGGTGCATTGTCATAGTAATAAAAAAAAATCAATGTCAAAAGCCGATGATTAAACTGTATCTGTCAACATTGGGATATATAAATACGGGATATGCCCCCAACAACCGTTACAAATATGAGGAAATTAGCTTCAAATGATAGAAGTAAAATGAAAATAAAAGGTTCAGCCTTTTAAAATCTGATCACATTAGTGTTGGCGTTAAAGGGTTGAAAGCGGGTTAATTTTTTTAACTTTAATTATTCAGCGATTCCTCCGCGTACCATTAGAAGGGAAGCCTGTGCACCACTAGTGGTACAGTTTGAGAACCACTGTACTACAGTATTTTGTTTTTCATGTTGGCAACACGGCCTTTCCTTATCTTTGTGATAAGCATAGACTGCTGAGGTATTTGTAAATTGGCGGGAACTGTTGCCATGGTATTTCTGTACGTTTTTCCTCTCGCTATTAAAATGTTACAACTGAACGCACAGGTTCTTTCCTCGGGGGTGCAATGTGAGTGTATGCGCGTGTGTGTGAGTGAGTGAGTGACGCAGTGTGGACATTCAGAATGTGTGTGAGAGAGAGAGGGAGAGAGAGAGTCAGTGCGGGTTCAGAGAGCGGATTCACCCGCGGGAGATGCAAACAGCTCGGTTTTCTTTCGACAGCAACAAATAGTGAGTGTAATTTATAAGTGTTGTGTGTGTATTTATACTGTAGGCTTTACTTTCAGTGTGTTTTCTGTGATAAACAAACCATTTCTGACGTTCTTGCACATCATACTCTGGTGAGTAATATAGTTTCATCGTGCTTTGATGGAAATTGGTGTGAAATCTTTGATTTCTGGGTTATAAAAACAAGGTTTAATTTGTTTTACGACTTGTTTTCACATGTATTTAAATCTTGAGAAACCAAACGACTATAAAAGTTATCAAAGCGAGTTTATGGTTAAAAGAAGAAAAAGATTAACTCAATCCAAATATAAAACTTACATTATTTGCTTATATATATATATATATATATATATATATATATATATATATATATATATATATATATATATATATGTGTGTGTGTGTGTGTGTGTGTATATATATATATATATATATATATATATATATATATATATATATATATATATATATATATATATATGTGTGTGTGTGTGTTTTTACAACATTTTTGTCATCTTGCTTCTCGTGTAGAAACATGCAAGAAGTAACTTTTATTTGCATCACTAGATATCAGTTTTATGAAAACAAAGCAAAGCTGAAATGAAACAGTAAGACAAAATACACAGAAAAATAATGCTCAGATTTATCAAATAGTGCTTTATAATGTATTTTTTTTACAATGTTTTTGGTCATCCCACATCATCTCATGCACATTTTGTTATTATCTACATGAAAAAATACTATAGTAATTCATTGTTTATAGTAATTTAAGTTTTGAAACCATATATAATAGTGTCTAATACTATATATATATTACAATACTCTTTGTATTGTAGTGAACTAATGCGCTGTTTTTCCCGGAGATTGGTTGCGGCTGGAAGGGCAGCCGCTTCGTAAAAAACGAGCTGGATAAATTGGTGGTTCATTCCGCTGTGGCAACCCCAGATTAATAAAGGGACTAAGCCGAAAATAAAATAAATGATACGCTGTTTCACACTTCAGTTTTTACTACAGTAAACTACAGTGATATATAATATACTCTATTGTTTTTTGTTATTTGTTTATTTTGAATTGTGGTATGTGTTACCACAGGATATATACAATTATAATTCAAGTACTTTACTATTAAGGGTAAAAAAAGTAATATTTGCTATAAGATACTATATAGTAATTTTTCCCATGCGGGCTTCAATATTCCTGTGAATTGATAACAATTTTTAAATGCACAATAAAGTTATCTTTGTTCACTTAGCTATCATAACAGTTAGCATTTCACCCTGCAATAGTGTACAGTAAGACATATTTTACATCCTGAGACTGAAGGGAGTCTGAAACTCCTACTTTACAGGGCTGTACGTTTTTAAGCGGCGTTTGCAGGTGTCAGCATGCTCAGTCTGGCAGCAGAGCAGCTCGCGTTTACCATATTAAAGAGCGTTTGCAGCTTGTTTCAGGCGGTTTGAACTTGATTTCTGGAGGGTTGTTTGACTTTCAGATGCCTAGTGTGAGTCAGAATCGTTGAGTTGCTGGATAGTGGAGTGCTTTCATTTTCGGCGGCCCCTGCAGTTGGGGGTCATTTATTTCCTCCAAACAATAGTGGCACACATACAGCGCAGTCACTCAGATCACTGAGACACACAGGATGAGAGCGAGAAAACCCAAATGTGAATTTGACAAGAGCACAGGATGATGACCTGGAATTTTAATTAATTATGTATGAAGTGCAGTAGAGAAGATTAAAACTACATTAATACTACATTAATACTACATTATTAATACTTATTAATACTATTATTATTAATATTACAGTATTAATAATAATAGTATTAATACTACAGTAAACAATAATATGCAGTGTAATATATCCTATTGCTAATATGACCAATCGGCTGACCCAGCCACCCTCCTCCTCCTTCCCTAAACCCAAGCAACAATTTACAAAAGCCGTCCAGAAAAGAAAAGCAAAAGCCGTTGTCCGTTTTTGACCGAGTTTTCGGATTTCGCCGCATTTTCAACCCGTCACGAACTCGTTCGTTTTCATTTTTTGGATTCTGTTTTCATCATACCTGATTTCTGGAACCGCTCTTCCCCGGACTCAAACCGGTCGTTGCCACGGGTGGCTCCTTCTCCTCCGGGCCTCCGCTCCGCCGAAGTAACACTACGAGCTAAGCGGACAAACTGGCTGCGGCGGGAAAGCCCTCCACATGTAGATAAGTGAGCCGTCACATCCGGCGAGCGCGAAGAAGAGGAGCGGTGCCCCGTAGCGTTCTCTTGAAAAAAACGGGATGCGTCCATACGTACTTCTGGCCACGTAAATCGCGGTCTCCAGAAACGTCCGCGGGGCTACATATTCAGAATGAGCTTGGGTTGTTCAGTTGACATTAAGTCAAACATTAAATTAAAAAATGCACAATTCAAACACCTTTAAATCGATCATTCAAGACGCTTTACATTTCATTCAATGCGCTTAAGCTCAACCACTCTCACTGGCAGAGCTGTGATAAAAACAAAACACTATTGGCTGTTTTTTTATAAAGGGGAGGGACTATTATATGCCCCGCCCTCTCTTCATGTATCAGTTGCAACCTAGGCTCATTGTTGAAACGTAGCCCCGCAGACATTTCTGGAGGCCCCGAAATACGTCCCGGGAGGTATGTATTTGTGCAGTTTATGTTTATTTCCCGTCTCGAACGCCTCTCGGTTTTCACATGAAAAGCCGCCGGAGGCCGCTGTCAAGCGACCGTCTGTCCGACTGATTGAATGATCGACTGGGCAGTCAGTTGGCCGACCCAGCCACCCTCCTCCTCCTTCCTTAAACCCAAGCGACGATTTACAAAAGCCGTCCAGAAAAGAAAAGCTAAAGCCCTCGTCCGTTTTTGACCGAGTTTTCGGATTTCATCGCATTCTCGCCCCATCACGAACTCGTTCGCTTTTATTTTTTGGATTCTGTTGTTCATCTTACCGGATTTTTGGAACCGCTCTTCCCCGTACTCGAACCCAGTCGTCGCCCCGGGTGGCTCCTCCTCCTCCAGGCCTCCGCTCCGCCAACGTAACACTACGAGCTAAGCGGACAAGCTGGTTACGGCGGGAAAGCCCTCCACAAGGAGGTGAGTGAGCCGTCACAGCCGGCGAGCACGAATAAGAGGAGCGTTGTCACATCGCCCCCTAGCGTTCACTCGGAAAAATTAAATGCGCCCATACTTACCTCCAGCCACGTAAATCGCAGTCTCCAGAAATGTTCGCGGCGCTACGTTTTCAGAATGAGCTTGGGTTGTTCAGTTGAGATTAGGTCAAACATTAAATTAAAAAAATGCACAATTCAAAGACCTTTAAATTGATAATTCACTGATCATGCTCTTGTTAATATCCTGATATATTCAAGTAAAATACCCCTCTGTGGAAATACATTAGACATGAGCTGATTTACAGTGCATTTCATCTTAGTATTAGAGAGTTAGCATTATCAGTGCATTCAGTGGTGTGTTAAGCAGGCGCTAGCGACATAATGTTTTTCCATAATTCATGTTTTCAGATGGGTTTTTTTTTTGTTTGTGTCTGTTTGAGCACGCACAGCTTCAGGGCCTTTCGCAAATCAACAGAAGACTAACACACACCTCTGTGTGTTGCAGGACGCTGGGTGTGTGAGCGCTGAATCGGCCCCAGACAGGTATGTTTTTACACGTTGTTCATGTGGACGCAGCACATTGTATGGCACAGGTGTTGTGTTTTAAGCATGCTCTCTGTGTGCCGCAGCCAGTGAGGAGCTCAGGATGCTGGCGGTTGCGGTTTGTCTACAGCTGTTTCTGGCCTCGGTTTTTATGGTGAGTGAAATACCGCAATATATTACAGCAGATGACAGTTCAGACACAAAATCACTCGTGTAAGGAAGATTACCGCTGCTAAATCTTGCAATCAATCTTGGTTTTAGGAAAACATCCAAGCACATGGTGTGAACAACAAATATTAGCTAGTGTAATATTTATATCTAAATGCTGGCTACGGTTAAATATTCAGAATCACAGTAAATCTGTGAATATGAATAATCTGTCTGCAAAATGTGTGTAAAAACTTAAAAATTGCAGTGAAACAGATCTTTTTTGTTTTGTTTTGCGATATATGCAAGACCGTAACAGATTATTGGAAAATATGTAGGGTGGAGTTTGGTTCTGAGCACCTCTTGTTGATTGGTTGTTGAGAAGTGGGTGTGGCACACAAATGGATTTCTGTGTCAGGTCAGAAAACTTGTATCTGTTCGGCGCTTAAGTGATGCTCTTCATTTTTTCATATTATTACTTTTTCTTGACTCAGTAAGAAAAAGTAATAATATTAATTAGTTTAATCAACTAAAACCGAGTTTTAATCAACTGAAAACAACTAATAATTATCGGTTAACTACATTGATATGCAGTTACTTGCTTAATATATCCCCAGCTGGCACAGGACGTCAACATGACATGAGATTGATGTTGTACCCTAACATTGTGGGACGTTGCATTTTGTTTGGAAATGAAAATCAAGTTGGCGTTAGAACATAACGTCAGGCCGACGTCAATGTCCAACGTCGAACAGATGTTGAACAGATGTTACTTTCCAACGCAACGTAAAAACTCTTGTGGACGTTGCTAATTTGACGACTGTCAGACGTTGGATGTTGGTTGCTGTACCTGACAAATAAATATCAGTATTTGATGTCAATATGGCGTTGGTTTAAGATGTTGGCTCAACGTTGGATTTGGGTCATTTTCCAACACAACCTAAAATCAACCAAATATCAACATCTAATGATGTTACAGCTTGGCGTTGTGTGGACATTACCACTATGTTGTCTGTCAGATGTTGGATTTTGGTTGCTGTACCTGACGAATAAATGTCAGTATTTGTCGTTATTATGACGTTGGTTTAAAATGTTGACTCAACGTCGGATTTTGGTCATTTTGCAACCTAAAACAAACAAAATATCAACTTCATTTCCTGTCGTTATTGGACACCAAAGTAACGTTGTCCTTAGACGCTGGCCACCTAAACCTCACCTTATTTTAATGATTATGATTTTGTGTGTCTGCTGGGTCAACACATGAATGTTTGAAAAAAAATATAAATTATTTATCACAGTTAGGTATCAGTTGCCTAAAGGGTTGTTGTTGTCATTATTGTTCGATAATCAGCATCATAAATCACTTAATATCAATATTGAGTAATTGACCAATCACAATAAAGTATTCCAGAAAGACACAACAATCAAGGGAAAAGGATAATTAAACACAGACCGTCAGTCACTTTAAAAGATCACATGGTGATTAATAAAGCTCAAAGTCTTTATGTTATGTTTTATTTTTAAAATATACCTTATGAAAATATATTTCATTTTAATCTTGTTTATGTGGCACATTTAAAAACCACCATCGGACACATGAGAACCAAGGATGCATGAGAAAAATACCAAGCAAGGACAAAACACAATATGTAAGGAACAGAGCACACGAGGGACTGGTGAAAACAGTAGGGTTAACAATATATAAATAAGAGGGCTTGGTAACTGAAAGCAAAGATTCAAAACAAAAGAAACATAGCCAACATAAACAAAGAGAAAGCCATGTAGACAAGCACAGACAGACAAGGACAAGGCTGACAGACAAGGCTGTCAGGGCATGATCCAGGGGCCTCATGTACGAAGACTTGCGTGGAAATCATTCTAAAACATTGCGTACGACAAAGCTGTAAATGTGCGTACCATAGACTGTAAAATATATGGACGTAGTGTCCGTGACGTCACCCATAGGTTTCTAAAGAGCGCAAAAGAAGCCACAAGTAGGCGCGGCCAACCGTCAACATTTTGTTCGCGCGTCATCACACCTCCGGCGGGATACCAAACAAGGGCAAAGAGGCGGAGAGTGGGCGGAGCTACAGACACCTGCTGGCATTTAGCTTGGAGCTGGTTCAGACACACTTTACTTTGGGAGAACGCTTAATACTTCATCACCTGCGACTCGTTTGTGTTCTGACCACTTGTGCTTGGTTGTACACTATATCAATAAAGTGTTTAGACTTGTAAAAACACTGCTGTAATACATTGAGCCACTAAACATTGTTCTTATGACGTTTTTCAACAGGAGGAAAACGCGAATTACTTCCAAACACTTCAGATATAGTCTGTGTTGGTTAATGTAAGACTATTGATGAAATCCAGCATAACACTGTATGACAACGCTTCAGATGACTGTTCTAGAGCCTACAGCTAATCAATTCGTCAGATTCTGGAGTGCATTACAGCTCTAAATATAAATATAAATGATAAATGATCTTAAATAAGACATATACATGTATAGAGATGGTATATAAGTATATATCTTTACTCACATGGGAAACGGAGGCCACGTGAATGGTTTGTGAGCACAATTAAGTGCACTCAGCATGCCATGCCATCTAATAATTGTAGGAAACAAGTCCAAAAGGCAGTTGACTGTGTAAAGCCACATAAAACAACACAGAAATACGATTAATATGCCGAGTTCAGTGGCTAATCTGCAGGATTCAGCTGAGGTGACGTGACGGCGACCAGCGAGACCTAGCTGTCACTCAAGTGGCCACTCCCTTAATTATGCAAACTTAATATAACCTAATATAAAGGAAACGGATGAGTTATAAAAAAATTCACCCCCTCACAGTTGTCATGAAGGGTAATATTAGCTGTATTAACCAAAATCTTTTTTGTACCAGGCTGTAAACACCTTTTTTTCTGCTGTAAAGTTGGATATTCTAACAGTGGGCTCAATTGAAATTTGCTCTGTTTTGGAGCCAGGAGCGGCCAGGACTAGCGGAATTTCAGATGAATTGCAGTTTTAGTTACTTCCGTATGGGCTTCCTGAGAGAGAGCGGGAGGTTGCCGCTTGCCGCTTTTCTGCGTACGCACATTTACAGCTTTGTCGTACGCAATGTTTTAGTATGATTTCCACGCAGGTCTTCGTACATGAGGCCCCTGGATTCCCACGTTCAGCACATTCCCACGTTCAGTTCATCGTTAGTAAATTCAAACGTGAGCGATTCTGAGAATGAAACCTGGCGTACGAAAGTTTTTGTGCGTACGCAGCATTGATACATGAGGCCCCACGTGAGTGCTTCACAATCAATCAATCAATCAATCAATCAATCAATCAATCAATCAATCAATCAATCAATCAATCAATCAATCAGGCACAATGGTTAGCACTGTTGCCTCACAGCAAGAAGGTTGCTGGTTCGAGCCCCGGCTCTGTCATTTGGCATTTCTGTGTGTGGAGTTTGCATGTTCTCCCCGTGTTGGCGTGGGTTTCCTCCAGGTGCTCCGGATGTTTTCCAGTACTGGGTTGCAGCTGAAAGGGCAGCCTCTGTGTAAAACATATGCTGGATAGATTTATTCTGCTGTGGCGACCCCTGATAAATAAAGGCACTAAGCCGAAGGAAAATGAATGAATGAATGCTTGGGCTGCATCTGTTGGTGAAGCTGTTGGACTTCTCTCTGGTTATGAACAGAATGCAGAACATTTCAATCATTTAATCCTCCTGAAGGGCTGTTTTCGTGCGTGTCATTTTAAATGCAAATGAGCTGCTGTCCCCACCCACTTTCCAGAGGTGGTCGGAGCTTTCACGACATGTGCCAGTTATTCCAGCCTGTCCCAAACCAGCAGCAATCCCAACATCAAACCAACAGCTGAAGTCCCAACGCATAAATCTGTTGTCACTGTGTTTCCAGCAAGGCATTGGGGATAACTGGGGTGAGTGGAGTTCGTATGGTGAATGCAGTCGCAGTTGTGGCGGCGGGGTGACCATGAGGACGAGGCGATGTGTAACTCACAGGTAAGAATCTTCATTTACACAGATGCCTCATAAATCAAGAGACACACATTTTCATTAACTGGTATGTTATTAACATGCTTGAAAAGGCATCCACCGTATGAAACATATGCCATATAAATCAGGGACGTAGACCAAAAGACATCAGACAAGCCAAAGGATAGTGGTATTCTGGCGTGGTCAGTCAGCTCTTTTTGTATGGTGTTGTGCTGCAGAGCGCTCGGGTTCACGTCTGATGAAGCACACTTCCACAAAAGCAATGTAAAATCAAGGTAAACTGTGTGATTCCAGTGCACTTTTCGGTTATGTCTGCTTCTGAAAACACTATTGGTTGGGTTTAGGGAAGGATTCAGCTCAGTGGTTTGCTAGCTTATCTATACGACAAGCTCTACCTTTTTCTGGATGTGCACAAGAAGGACTTGCATCTGAAACGTGCATTAAAACACACCCTAAGTAACGTATTTCAAAAGTCGCTAAAGCGTATACATGTAGCGCCCTCTAGTGGATTTGTAATCTGAAACATGCATTGAAGCACACCCAGAATTTTGCAAAGAAACATGGGCTGAGGCATATATTTACAATGTAATACCTGGGCTACTATTTAGATACCACATGCCAAGAAAACGACTCCTTGATTCAGCAGTGAAGGGTTTAATTACTGCCTTGAGCTCATCGTGACTGAATGTTGGAGGAGAAGAGCATGGGCATGACGCTTGGATAGATTAGCATCAGTCTCTTTGATTTTATACACATCTATACATGCGCATTTTCTCTATGTGAGCAGACTTGTTTAATGAAAAAGTGTGCGGGTTGAGTTCAAGCTTATTTAAAAGTGCAAGTAACACATCCACAATGTATTCATCCATATTTTGCCATTTGAAATTATTCATTCATTCATTTTCGATTTAATCCCTTTATTAACCTGGGGTCGCCACAGTGGAATAATCCGGCAGTTTATCCAGCATGTTTTATGCAACAGATGCTCTTCCAACTGCAACCCATCACTGGGAAGCATCCATACACACTTATACACACACACACACACACACACTACAGACAATTTAGCTTACCCAATTCCCCTCTAGCGCATGTGTATGGACTGTGGGGGAAACCGGAGCACCCGGAGGAAACTTACGCCAACACAGGGAGAACATGCAAACTCCACACAGAAATGCCAGCTGAGCCAGCCGGGGCTCAAACCAGCCACTTTCTTTCTGTGAGGCGATTGTGCTACTCACTGCGCCATTGTGACGTCTCCCATTTCTTTTTGAGTACTTAAAATCATATCTGTTAATGTAATCTGGGGACATGAATGGAAATTTGACTTCTGGATTGCTTTAGAGCTGGAAATACTTTGATTGACAGAAATAAATGGCATCCTAAAATGGTACCATCTAAATAAAAGAAAAATAAAAATGCATCCACCGTTTACTCACTCTTCACTTGTTCCAAACCTTCTTTATTGGTTGGACTATATCTTGAAAAATTGACTCACATTGTTACCCAGTGACTTCCATAGCACAACCCCAAATCAGGAAAATTTAAAGAGCCCATATTATACATGAAATAGGGTACTATCTTGGTTGTAAGGGTCTCCAACAACAGTCTAATATGCATGCAAGGTCAAAAAACACTTTCATGGTCTTATAATCTGCATTTATTTTTACCCAATTATCCCAGCGACTCCTGTATGAATCGTCCAGTGATTCATTTGTTCCCAAACCCCTCCTTAGCGGCAAGCTAATCTGCGCTGATTGGACCAATGACAGTCTGTCGCGATTGGTCGACTGCCTTCAGTGAGAGAGTGAAATGCCCAACAGCTAATCAGCAATATAAAAGTAATCACAGTTCATACACACTCGATAGTGTAGGCGTGGATTTTAGCTGCCAGTGGGTCAATGTAAATACAGACGACTATTTTATTGAGCAAAAACTGTTGAGGAGATCTTCTAGCTTGTCTCTCTCTGCTCTATTCACAGACACACACACCCTCGTCCTTGCGCGTGCACACACACACACAAAAACACACACACACGCCTCGGGACGACAACGCGCGCGCACACACACACAAACACACACACATACCTTCGGACGACAGCGCGCGCACACGCACGCACACACACGTACGCACACACACACACACACTACTCCTCCTCCACGGAGCTCCGTAAACAAAGCAGCACGCGTCGCGTTTTTAACGTGGCTTTGCACGCGATAAGAGAATATAGCCAGTTAACCTGATGCAGTACACGCGGTTACAAGTAACAAATCACAGCTAAATACATTTGCAAGCTAGAGTCAACGAGGCAACAACTTTAATCGCACGTACTTACACTTGAGAAATGAAGGAAGAAACCCATCCTGACATCCATCAGTAATTTACTCTTTACTGATCCTTCCTTTAACAAACGCCGATGAAGTATTCTTTGTAGCATGTAGTTTCCAGAAGTTTCCAACTGCTTGGCTATAATGCTGAGGTTTCATCTTTGGGTAGAGACTCGATAATATCCATCTGCAGTGTGACTTTAATTGACCGGCATGTTTGTGTGTGTGTGTGTGTGTGGGTTTCTGTGTCAGAGGGCGGGGCCGCAGGTTTCAAATCTCCCGGGTTTGCGCGTGCACGTGAATAACTTGGTTTCGTTCGTACGTCATGGCGAAACACCTAATGACTCGGTATCAAGGCGACTCGTTTGAAGCACTATGAGTCGACTCTTTTATAGATGAATCAATAGTTTTAAACACTGTACTCTTACAGATTTAAGCCCTAGCTGGATACTTCACTTCACTTAGAGCTGTGTTACACACTACATGGAAGAGGATTTCCAAAAACCCATAATATGGGCTCTTTAAGACAGCATGGAACAAAGTGGCTGCAAGAACCAAAATATCTGTTTATTTAAAGAAAAAAAAAACAATCAAAATGATGAGGAACACATTAAATAATGTTTGTTGTATTGTCTGCAATGAAACACAAGTCAAAGTACGTTTAGAAATCACTACTTTCCTTTTTTTAGTTGTGTTTTCCATACTACCCCAACTTTTTCTGATTTGCTGTAGCGTTTGTGTTTCCTACTATGGAAGTCAATGAGTATGGAAGTCTTTAAAATATTCAACAGTAGATAGGAACTCGTAAAAGTTTGAGGGAGAGTAAATAGTGAGTGCATTTCATTTTTGGGTGAACTATCTCTTGAATTATTACTCACTATGCAAATCAACCAACCCACACACATCAGTTTAAAGCACTAAAAGCTCATTTTTATGGGTTAAATCAGGTAGAAACAGCTCTGTAGGGTGTCCGCTGCTGGTTAGCACTTGTTTCGGTGCAGGGTTTCAGATGTGCACCTGTGACTGTTCAGATAGGAGTGAGGGAAAGAGAGAGAGAATGACCTGTTCATTCTTTTGGAGCTCAAGGGAGTAAATCCGGTTGAAAGACTGTAAACTGAGCTGTGAAGCAAAGCAAAGCAGATCAGGGCCGCTGTGTCTTTATATACAGTGTTGAGAAGAGCCAACAAAGGCTATAAGTTGACTTTTTTTTTTTTCAAATCAGTAAAATTTGATTTTTATTCAAAATTAAGTTGTCAACTTGTTGCTTTTAAGGCAGTTGGTTTACTCACTTTAAGCAGCTAATCACTTTTTACTGTGATTTTGATAGTTCAGTCCACTTAAATTTGTAAAAACTTGATAACTTAATTACTTTATGTTGTCCCAATTTAACGGAGGCCAGCTAGTAGGTGTTGTGCAGGTAAACCACACTCCTGTGGTCTTTAGCCTCCTTGGTAGAGCAACCGACTCCCATGCGGAAGGTCGCTGGTTCAATACCAGCACAGAGCGGGTCTGGTGGCGTAGGACCGGCGGGGGTTACATTGGTGCCGTGACCCGGATGGGAGTGAGGTTTGGAAGGGTGGGTGTAACGGAGGCCAGCTGGTAGCTTCTGTGCAGGTAAACCTCACTCCTCTGACCTCTTAAGGTGCTCTAGCGACAGATACTAGAGGCCATGGTCTTTAGCCTCCTTGTTAGAGCAACCGACTCCCATGCGGAAGGTCACTGGTTTGATACTAGCTCGGAGCGGGTTGGACAGGTGGGGGTTACATTGGTGCCGTGACCTGGATGGGAGTGAGGTTTAGGGGGGTGAGTGTAACGGAGGCCAGCTAGTGTGTGCTGTGCAGGTAAACCTCAATCCTTTGACCTCTTAAGGTGCTCTAGCGACAGATACTAGAGGCCATGGTCTTTAGCCTCCTTGTTAGAGCAACCGACTCCCATGCGGAAGGTCGCCGGTTCGATACTAGCTCGGAGCGGGTTGGGTGGAGTAGGACAGGTGGGGGTTACATTGGTGCCGTGACCCGGATGGGAATAAGGTTTAGGGGGTGAGTGTAACGGAGGCCAGCTAGTGTGTGCTGTGCAGGTAAACCTCGATCCTCTGACCTCTTAAGGTGCTCTGGCGACAGATACTAGAGGCCATGGTCTTTAGCCTCCTTGGTAGAGCAACCGACTCCCATGCGGAAGGTCGCCGGTTTGATACTAGCTCGGAGCGGGTTGGACTGGTGGGGGTTACACCAACACAAATGGATTGTGTGGAATCCAGCATTTCTCACAGTCTACACTCAAATTAATTATTTTCGCTACTTTTTTCAAACTGCTTTATTAAGTGAAGTTTAAACTCATTTCAAGAGAATTACGTGCTTATGATTGTCCACAGCTGGTCCCGCATCAGCTTACGGTTGATTCACCAATCAGATGATTCATAACTCGCTATAAATAACCAGAGTTTCTTATGTTTCATATGTTTTATGCAGCGGATGCCCTTCCAGCTGCAACCCAACACTGGGAAACACCCATACACTCTCACATTCACACACATACACTACGGCCAATTTAAATGAATCAACTCAATTCAGTCAATTGTGCTACCCACTGCGCCACCGTGACACCCTGCTTCTTGTTGAAAACGTAAAACGTCAGTTTGTTCATCTTACAAAAGTCATGTTTTGTTTGGTTTTTTTTGGCACTGGTTCAGTCAAGTATGCGAGGTCGAGGTCAAGTACGAATAGGAATGTGTTATATCGGATAATTGTGTGTTTGACTGATGGGGATTTGGCTGGGAAATGTCTTCACCAGGACACTGAGAGCTTTGGCCATAAATCTGGGTGCTGGAATCTGGTCTGCATGTCCTGTCTTGTGTCTTCCTCTGCGAAAGGTGCTTATGAAAACGAAGAAGATTGTCTCTAAAATTACCACTCTTCTCTTTAGGTTATTCGCAATGCCCAAATGCAGATAAATGATCCTGGCTTTGCTCATCATTGCCCATAGGAACGGTTTTCCTAACAGTGTAAATCTAGTCTAATCTGTTTGTTTTGTCTTGTTTCGAGTCCAAATATCTAACAATTCTTAAATTAAGAAGCAATTTTTAGACCAGAGAAAAATATTGTGTTATTTTACAAAATAATTTATTTATTTTTATCGGTGTTTAACAAGACAATACATCACAGTATACCAGGGGTGTCCAAACTTTTTGGGCCGAGGGCCAGATGCAAAAAAAAAAACGTCCCGGGCCAAATTTTACATAAATCACTCAGACACGCATTTGTATATATATATATATATATATATATATATATATATATATATATATATATATATATATATATATATATATATATATATATATATATATATATATATATATATAATATGATATTTGCACACATTTTTAAACATAATAGTTTTAGTAACTCATTTCTAATAACTGATTTATTTTATCTTTGCCATGATGACAGTAAATAATATTTGACTTGATATTTTTCAAGACACTTCTATACAGCTTAAAGTGACATTTAAAGGCTTAACTAGGTTAATTAGGTTAACTAGTCAAGTTAAGGTAATTAGGCAAGTTATTTTATAACAATAGTTTATGAAGACTTAAGGGCCTAATAATTTTGACCTTAAAATGGTTCATGAAAAATTAAACACTGCTTTTATTTTAGCCGAAATAAAACAAATAAGACTTTCTCCAGAAGAAAAAATATTATCAGACATACTGTGAAAATGTCTTTGCTCTGTTAAACATCATTTGGGAAATATTAAAAAAGAAGAAATAAATCAAAGAGGGGCTAATAATTCTGACTTCAACTATGTGTAGATAGATAGATAGATAGATAGATAGATAGATAGATAGATAGATAGATAGATAGATAGATAGATAGATAGATAGATAGATAGATAGATAGATGGATGGATGGATGGATGGATGGATGGATGGATGGATGGATGGATGGATGGATGGATGGATGGATGGATGGATAGCTTGCTAGATAGATAGATAGATAGATAGATAGATAGATAGATAGATAGATAGATAGATAGATAGATAGATAGATAGATAGATAGATGATGGATGGATGGATGGATGGATGGATGGATAGATAGATAGATAGATAGATAGATAGATAGATAGATAGATAGATAGATGATAGATAGATAGATAGATAGATAGATAGATAGATAGATAGATAGATAGATAGATAGATAGATAGATAGATAGATAGATAGATAGATAGATAGATAGATAGATAGATGATGGATGGATGGATGGATGGATGGATGGATGGATGGATAGATAGATAGATGATAGATAGATAGATAGATAGATAGATAGATAGATAGATAGATAGATAGATAGATAGATAGATGATAGATAGATAGATAGATAGATAGATAGATAGATAGATAGATGATAGATAGATAGATAGATAGATAGATAGATAGATAGATAGATAGATAGATAGATAGATAGATAGATCGATCGATCGATCGATCGATCGATCGATCATAACAAGAACTGCTGCTTAATTGAAGGCATGTGATAGCGGCAACCAGGTGGTTATTTATTGAATTACGTTCATTTTTGTATAGCGGGCCAGATTCTATTGAAATTTATAAAAAAAACTCACGGGCTGCCACAAAACTGATTGGGGGCCGCAGATGGCCCGCGGGCCGTAGTTTAGACACCCCTGCAGTATACAATACAACATAGGAAAAACTACAGACTGTCTTATTTTTCTTATTTTCCCACTGTCCCTTCAAAATAAAATAAATTAATTTTATAAATTATAAACAAACATATCATCTGAGAGAAAAAAAAAATAATAATAAATGAAAAATAAAAGAAAAATGTAAAGAAACTGAGAAAAAATATACAGGGGGGCTAATAATTAGGAGGGTTCATAATGTTGACTTCAACTATTAAATATATGATTACTTAAGTACTGAAGTAGTTTTAAAGATAATAAATCAACACACTTCTCTCTCAACACTAAAATCCTCCCCCTTAGGCAATCTTTCTGGGAAATTCAGACATTTCTCTTCCAGCTTATGCAAGTGTTTCTTGTCTCGCCGGGTGAATGAATCAGACACCACACCCTGATGTTTTCTCTTTCAGTATTACTGTGTGTCATGAGCTGAGTTCACATTTGGAAACACTGCAAACTTACAGTCCAATCATTGAGAATGTTTTGATGTGTGACACCCTTGCTGACGTTAAAATATCAGTCTGTATTTCTTTAGCACTTATTATTCTATTAATTTTTATTAAAGGGCACTTTACAAAATGTATTAATTGTATTGTTCATAATCAGACTTGATAAGAGCAGTCTATAAAAACACAAATTTTCCTTTTGTACACGTCATCAGAGGGAGAAAGCCCCGCCCACTAGTGACCATCTCTCCCTCATTAGCATAGGACGTCAGTCTTGTTTTTAAATCTACTACTATGCTGACACACAGGCATTTGCAGCTCCGCCCTCTTCTGAAAAGAGCACAATCTCATTTGAATTTAAAGCGACAGTCACCAAAATTAGGATCAAAAGCCTAAAAGGGTCAGTTTCAGAGAGTTAAGAACATTATCTGTGATGTATTTTGAGCTGAAACTTCACACAAACTCAGGCCCCGTTTACACTAATGCGTTTTAGTTTAAAAACGCATAAGTTTTGCTACGGTTACACCATCTGTCCACACTACGCCGGAGTTTTAGAGCGTTTTGGAACTACTGGAGAGGCCATTTTCATTCTGAGGCGCTGCTGCTCCGTCTCAGTGTGGATGAGGGAAAACAGACATCTGAAAACGGAGGCGGGGCTGCTGAGATTCGTTACCTGATTGGGGCTTTTGTCATTGCGCATTCTTCCCTTATTCGTCAAGCCCCTATCACATGACTATAACACATGGCTTTAACGCTACCGGAAGACAGCAGACCAGCCTTCACTGTAAACAACAACACGGACACAGAAATGGGAGCGTTGTTTGCACTATTGTCTGTTTTTGGCGTCATTGTGCAGTTATTCATTTGTTACGTTTAGTAACAACTCGACCTCGTTGTCTGTCCACAAAAATACCTCTTTTGCTTTCTTTTTCCATCGCGTTCATTGTTCAACCGGCGTTTGTTGACTAACAATAACTAAATGTCGAGCAAGACACACGCTTCCTGTTTATACTAGAACGCGCATGCCCAGAGTGCGCGAATGGTCACGTGATATACGTTTTTTGGTGGCGTAGTGTGAACGGAGATATGTTCAGAAACGCTAGGTGAAACGCTAGTGTGGACGCGGATCGTTTTTGATCTAAAACGCCGTTTTAAAACTTAAACGCACTAGTGTAAACGGGGCCTCTGAGACTTATATTACATCTTGTTAAAAGCGGCATAAAACGTCCCCTTTAATGCACATTTTGAATTACGCTGTAAAAATGTTTAACAAAATGCCAATAAATACATTTTTGAAGTTGTGCATATAAAACATACACTCACAGCTAAAGATATTTTGCAGAATGTTATATACTGGTAACCATTGACTTCCATAGTAGGAAAAACAAATACTATGGAAGTCAATATTAACTGGTTTGGAAGATTCTTTAAAATATCTTCGCTTGTGTTCAGCAGAAGAAAGAAAGCTTCTGAACAAGTGAAGGGTCAGTCAATGATAACAGAACTTTGATTTTGGGTGAACTGTTTCTTATCCCTGATAAAGTATTTTAACAACATCAACGTAAGAGCGTTTCTACAAATAATTAAAAGTGCATAAAAAATGGTCAGAAGCATAAAAAGTATATCATGTCGATCAAAAAAAACAAAAAAAAAACATTAAAAATCTCACCTTATTTATTTATTTTTTTTGTCACTTTTCCTCCCTTTACAGGACTGATGGTGGTCACAGCTGTGTGGGTCCAGATAAGTCCTATCGCTCATGTAATGTTCAGGTAAATTTGATAGACTTTCAGCACAATGCCCCATTATCGTGTCATACAACAGCTCAGTAATTCATTTGAGAATTTGCATTGGCATTATTTGGCATTGTGTTTATATTTTGACATTAGAATTATCTCAAATAGAGTTTGTTTGTCTGTTAATTCATTATTTAATTAGTTGATTTGTACTGGATGTGAATGAAGACTTTTCTCACCAAGCCTGCATTTATTTGATCAAAACTACAGTAAAGCTGTGGAAATTATTACCATTAAAATACGTATTTTGTCACATGATCCTTCAGAAATCAGAATAATAAGCTGATTTTCAGCTCATTTTTACACAATTATTGAGATGTTTGATATAGTTTATTTTTCTGAATGCTTTAATGAAGGTGACGTTTTAGAAGAACATCATTTATTTGAAACAGAAATCTTATTTATCATTTTACATGTGTTGCTTTTGTTTAAAATCATACATTCTTGCCCAATTAAAAGTGTTAATTTTAGGTAAAAAGAACATTTGAATGGTTTTGTACACTACCTGACAAAAGTCTTGTCATTGATCCCAGTTGTAAGAGCAAAAAATAATAAGTTGACTTCTAGTTGATGATTTGTAAAAGTGTCAGAAGCTGGATTTTTCTGCTGAATCATCTGTTGATCTGCATCCCAATCATCACCAATACTGCAGAAGACCTACTGGAACCAGCATGGAGCCAAGATCCTCACTGAAATCAGTCAAGTTTGGTGAAGGAGAAGTCATGGTATGGGGTTACATTCAGTATGGGGTGGGTGAGAGAACTGCAACATCAACAGCCTGAGGGATCAACACATTTGTGCTGCCCATTACATTACAAACCACAGGAGAGGGACAATTCTCCAGCAGGATAGCGCTCCTTCTTATACTTCAGCCTCCACATCAAATCTCCTGAAAGCAAAGAAGGTCAAGAATCGGCCAGCCGAGTAAACAGACATGAACATTATTAAGCATGTCTGAGGTAAGATGAAGGAGGAGGTGTTGAAGATGAACACAAAGAGTCTTGATGAGCTCTGGGAGTCCTGCTGAACGCTTTCTTCTTCATTCCAGATGACTTTATTAATCAGTGATTTGAGTCATGTCAGAGATGTATGGATGCAGTCCTCCAAGCTCATGATGGAGTCAGACACAATATTCATTCTGTCTCCACTGCAGCAGGACTTTATATTCTATACTGGACATTATTTCTGTTCAGTGATGAGACTTTAGTCTGAGCAGAGTCAGATCTTACTGTCCTAATCAAATCATTAATAATCAAGGCATGATCAGATTTTATTGTGCTCAAATAAGTGTCATCTAGAGGCCTTTACCTTTCAAATACGCCACTTCTGATACCAAATGATCAACTAGAAGTCAAGTTATTATTTGTTCCTATTATTTGTTGTTTTGTCAGGTATAATATATGATTTGAATTATCTACATTTTTAGGACTGTCCTGAGGGTTCCAGGGATTTCAGAGAAGAGCAGTGCTCTCAGTTTGATGGCACTGATTTTCAAGGGAAGCGCTACAAATGGCTGCCATACTATGGTGGTATGTACAGACAACAGGTTCAGTAATAAAAAAAAATATATATATATATATATATATATATATATATATATATATATATATATATATATATATATATATATATATATATATATATATATATATATATATATATATATATATATATATATATGTTGCGTTATATGACCTTGTTTACAGCAGAGGTGTCCAAACTCGGTCTTGGTGGGCCGGTGTCCTGCAGAGTTTAGTTTCAACCCCATCAGACACACCTGGACAGACAGACAGGAAAGTCTGGGGGGCAGAGATCGGGAAGGATCCGCAAGGACCTTGAGCTGGGAATCGAACTCAGGTCGCTAAGAGCACCTGGGTGCTATGTGTCGATGCACTAACCACTAGACTATTGGCGCAGATGTGCATGCTGTATTTAAAGTCCATGTAAACAGTCCATAACAATTCTCCGGCTGTGTGTGTGTGTGTGTGTGTGTGTGTGTAATCAAAGTGAAACAGGAACTGGTGTGTACGAAGTGCATGATGGGATTTGTAGTTCATTAAGTGACAGGATTGTAGTCTAGGTGAAGGTGCGTGTTTACCAACGATCTGCAGCCACTAGACCGCTGGTGATCATAACAATAATAGCGGTTTGTTCTGAAGACAATCGAAAACAAATATTGCATAAGGAGGCTAATAATATTGACCTTAAAATGGTATAAAAAATCTAAAACTTAACAAAACATATAAGACTATATCACGAAGAAAAAATATTATTGGAAATACTGTGAAAAAGTCCTGAATCTGTTATACATCATTTGGGAAAATCACAGGAGGGTGAATAATTCTGACTTCAACTGTATATTCAGCTCTTTGTGAAGTTATAGATGGTCTTCTTCTGTCTGCTCAGGAGAGAATCCCTGCGAGCTCAACTGCATCCCCAGAGGAGAGAATTTCTACTATCGACAGAAGTCATCGGTGGTGGACGGGACGCCCTGCCGGCCCGGAGGAAAGGACATCTGTGTGGACGGACTCTGTAAGGTTAGCACGGCAATCTTTCAGAAGTAATTGAACTATATGCATGGGGACTTTTATTTTGAATTTAACTGCTGTGCCATTATAAACTCACCACATTTAAGACCTGGTTTCTTTAAAATCTTTAGAATTATTCGCCCTCCTGTGATTTTTTTACTCCCAAATGAAGTTTAACAGATTCAGGAATTTCTCACAGTATTTACTATAATATTTTTTCTTCTGGAGAAAGTTTTATTTGTTTCATTTCAGCTAGAATAAAAACAGTTTTAATTGTTTTAAAGCCATTTTAAGGTCACTATTATTAGCCTCCTTGAGCAATATTAGTTTTGGACAGTCTACAGAATAAACCACTGTTATACAATGACTAATTACCCTAACTTTACCCTAATAGGGTATATGCCGAGCAAGTGCTGTTCCCATGCTGATACACTTCCGGTGTATTGTGAACTTTTTTCCATTTTATACGGTTCCTTATACAGCATCGATGTTATAATGTCATTAAAATACATTCAGTTCAATAAACTTTAGCATTTATTTAGTTGCTCAAGCGTAAAACGAGACAAAAAGCTGTTTACTCGCACGCGCCCGTCAGAATCGGCAGGCTAACGTTGAAGCTCCATTGAATATACTGGGGTAAAATAAATGCTCATATTATAAAGACATGGCGGGGGGAAATGTAATTTAATGCAGTGCTTCTTGTACAATCTGAGACCCACTTTAAATCGGATATCACTCAGCCAGTGGAGATCGCTGATTTTTAAAGAAAACAGACCTTAAACACAGCGGATTTTACATTGGCATTCAATTCGCCGGAAGCGCTTAACCCAGGTTACTGGCAAATTAAAAGTCCTATTAGCATGCTTCGGCATATACCCCATTACCTTAGTTAATGAACTGAGCTGAACTGATCTTAAACACTAAAAACTGAACTACACTGTTCCAATTTACTACGACCATTTATGTAAGGCTGCTTTGACACAATCTACATTGTAAAAGCGCTATACAAATAAAGCTAAATTGAACTGAATAAATCTGATTCTGCACTTTTGGATGGAAACACTGAACAATGACATACAAACATAAAAGCCTTTAGTTTCCTGTTTAAGATTTCTTCAAATCCATAAACAATGTTAGAATAGAGCAGCGGAGCCTTGCTGCAAGCTGCATTTCTGCTTGAGTCTCTGTTTTATCTGTCGGTGTGTTCTCAGCGTCTGGGTTGTGATCATATGCTGGAGTCGCCGCTGGAGGAGGACGCATGTCTGCAGTGTGGAGGAGACGGACAGTCCTGCAGTCGGCTCAAAAACAGCTTCTCCATGCGCAACCTGCCCAAAGGTGAACTCTCACAACACTCACAAACTCTCTGTGTTAGATCTGACAACACATACACTTAATACACAAATACACTTCAGTGAACATCTACACATAGACATATATAGCTATATATCTATATAGCTCCAGGTTAACTTTGTTCATATATAATAACTTTAAAAGCTGGCGTTGCAGTGGCGCAGTAGGTACTGCTGTCGCCTCATAGCAAGAAGGTCGCTGGTTCGAGCCTCAGCTCAGTTGGCGTTTCTGTGTGGAGTTTGCATGTTCCCCTTGCGTTTGTGTGGGTTTCCTCCGAGTGCTTCGGTTTCCCTCACAGTCCAAAGACATGCGGTACAGGTGAATTTGGTAGGCTAAATTGGGTATGAGTGTGTGTGGATGTTTCCCAGAGATGGGTTTGCAGCTGAAAGGGCATCCGATGCGTAAAAACGTGCTGGATAAGTTGTCGGTTCATTCCGCTGTGGCAACCCCGGATTGATGAAGGGACTAAGCTGAAAGAAAATGAATGATTGAACTTTAGAAGCTATTCGTTACTAGTTATTATTATTATTAGTTACTAATAGTTAAAGTTAATAGCAACTAATAAAAGTTATAGCTTTTCTGATGTTAATTGTAATGCACAACCCAGGCTCATTCTGGAAACGTAGGCCCGCAGACTTTTCTGGAGACCATACCGGGAGGTACGTATTTGTGCAGTTTTTGTTTTCGCGAATTCGCGAGAGGCCGCTGGCCGGCCAGTCTATCGTTCAGTCATCCAGTTGGTCAGTCAGTCAGTCGGACAGACGGTCACTCGACAGCGGCCTCTGGCGACTTTTTACACAAGAACAGCGCCCGCAGAGGCTGCTGTCGAGTGACCGTCTGTCCGACTGACTGACTGACTGGATGACTGAACGATAGACTGGCCAGCAGGCCAATTGGCCGAACCAGCCACCCTCCTCCTCCTCCTTCCCTAATCCCAAGCGACAATTTACATAAGCCGTGCATAAAAAGAAAAGCCCTCGTCCAATTTTGACCTTGTTTTCGGATTTCACCGTATTCTCACCCCGTTACGAACTCATTTGCTTTATTTTTTGGATTCTGTTATTTGTCTTACCTGATTTCTGGAACCGCTTTTCCCCAGACTCAAACCCGTAGCCGCGACTGGATCCATCTCCTCCACGCTGCAAAGAAAGCTTTTCTTACTTAGATTTTTTGCAACCCAAGCTCATTCTGGAAACGTAGTCCGGCGGACGTTTCTGGAGACTGCGATTTACGTGGCCGGAGGTACGTACGGACGCGTTTAGTGTTTTTCGAGCGAACGCTGCAGGGCGGTGTGGCGCCGCTCCGCTCCTCCTCTTCGCGCTCGTCGGCCGACGGCTCGCCTCTGAGTGGAGGGCTTTCCTGATGCAACCAGTTTGTCCGCTTAGCTCACAGCGTTGCGTCGGCGGAGCGGAGGTCCTGGAGGAGCCGGCCGCAGGGACGACGACCGGGATCGAGTCTGGGGAACAGCGGTTCCAGAAATCAGGTAAGATGAAAAACGGAATCCGCAAAATAAGGGCGAGAATGCGGCGGGATCCGAAAACGCGGTCGAAGACAAGGGCTTTTGCTTTTTTTTTTTTTTTTTTTCTGGACGGCTTTTGCAAACCGTCGCTCGGGTTTAGGGAAGGAGGAGGAGGAAGAGGAGGGGTAGCCGGGTCGGCCGATCTGGCGGCTCCCGAGAGGCCGATCTGGCGGCTCCCGAGAGGCGCCCGAGACGCAAAAAAGCGCGCACAGCGACCTCTCGCGGATCCGCGAAAACAAAAAACGCTCGAATACATACCTCCCGGGACGTATCTCGCGGTCAGCAGAAACGTCCGCGGGGCTACGTTTCCACAATGAGCCCGGGTTGATTTTTTGCCTTATTTCTAGTCCAAATATCTAAAATTTCTTATATCAAGAAGCATTTTCTAGACAAGCAAAACATATTGTCTTGTTTTGAAAAACAATACGCCAATATTAAGTGAGTTTTTCCTTTAAAAAATATCCCAGGGACATGTCCTACTTGGTGAAATCGGATGTTTGCAACTTGCACATTCCTACTTCCTATAACGCAGAACACATTTCAGAAATAAAATGTTTAACCATTCGAACCGCACTATTGCAAATATGATTAAGGTAACACTTAAAAAATAACTGTTCATTAATGAGAGTTTTTGTATTCCCTATCATTAACAAACAATTAGCAATACGTTTATTACAGTTTGTCTTCATCTTTCTTAACGTTAATTCAATGGTTAAACAGTGCATTAACTAATGTGAACAGCAGAACTTTGGATTTCAATTATGCAATTGTAAGTGTTGAACTATGATTAATAAACAATATTATTCATACTTTGTTAATGTTAGCAAATACATTAACTAATGGAACCTTACGTGACCATGATTTCCATCAAGTGTACTAATGGGGGCCATTTGGGGGTGTATTTTATACCCTTGGTTGGTAATAACTTGACAAGCAGGTTTCTATAGACAAATACACATGAAAAAAGTAGTTTTCCCCCTCCTTCAGGTTACAATCAAATGTTCATCATCCCTGTTGGAGCAACCACCATCAGCATCAAGGAAACTCTTCCCACGCGGAACTACCTGGGTGAGTGAATGTGAATAAAAATGCATACATTCAAATTACTTAAGCGTCAGAATCAACTTTTTAATCATTGCATTTTACAAGCCATCAAAAACCTGCGTGGCGAATACTACCTTAATGGCCACTGGGTGATTGATTTATCTCGCGCGGCGTCCATCGCTGGCACTGTGCTGCATTACCAGAGGGGAAGAGAAGGAGAAAAGAGCCCGGAGATGATCACCGGCCGAGGCCCCACCACTGAGCCCCTGGTGATAGAGGTCAGAGAGTCTTCACACTGCTTCAGTCTTCACTGATTTCTGTGTATGTGCTCACAGCATGCTCTGTTGTTTATTTTGATTCGTTTTCCATTATTTGGATGAGCTCAATCTTACACTACACTACAGGGGTTCAGACAGAAACCTGAAAAACAGTGTGGAGAGAAATCTGCATGCTTGAATATACAGTGTCTGCACTTTGAATTATATTTAGCAACCCAGTCTCATTATGAATACGTAGTCCTGTGGATGTTTCTGTGAATTATGTAGCCGAAAGTACGTATGGCTGCATTTTATTTTTTAAGCGAACGCTACGGGATGGTGTGACGCCATTCCTTTTGGTGTTTACCGGCTGACCGCTTAACTCCGTGTGGAGGGCTTTCCCACCGCAACCAGTTTGTCCAGTTAGCTCGTCGTGTACGCCGACCGAGTTAAGACGCATAGAGGAGCTGACCATGATGATGGCATTGACCGGGTTTGAGTCTGGGGAAGAGCGGTTCCAGAAAGCAGGTAAGACAAAAACAGAATCCAAAAAAAAAAAGTGTTCATAACAGGGTGAGAATGTGGTGAAATCTGAACACATGGTAAAAATCAGACGAGGGCTTTTCTTTTTCTGGATGGAGTTTGTAAATTGTTGGTTGGGTTTCGGGAAGCAAGCGGGCAAGCGGGTCAATCAGTAAAACCGGTTGGGTTCAGGGAAGGAGGAGGGTTGTGGAGTCAATCATTCAGTCAGTCAGACAGACAGTCACTCGACAGCGGCCTCCGGTGGCTTTATGCTAGAACATTGCGAATTGCGCTTGCGAGAGATGTTCGAGATGCAAAAAAGCGCACGCAGCAGCCTCTTGCGGATTCGTGAAAACATAAACTGCACAAATACGTACCTCCCGGGATGTATTTCGCGGCCTCCAGAAACGTCCGCGGGGCTACGTTTTACAGAATGAGCCTGGGTTGAGTGTTTGGTCGTGATATCAAATATGCAACCCAAGCTCATTCTGGAAACGTAGCCCCGCGGACGTTTCTGGAGAGCGCGATTTACGTGGCCGGAGGTACGTAAAGGCCTCGTTTGTTTTTTTTCGAGCGAAAGCTGCGGGGCTGTGTGGCGCCGCTCCGCCCCTCCTCTTCGCGCTCGCCGGCCGACGGCTCGCCTCCGAGTGGAGGGATTTCCCGACACAATCAGTTTGTCCGCCTAGCTCACAGCATTGCGTCGGCGGAGCGGAAGCCCCAGAGGAGGAGGAGGAAGAGGAGCCGGAGCCGGCCGCGGTGGACGACGACCGGGATCGAGTCCGGGGAACGGTGGGTTCCGGAAATCCATTAAGTCGAAAAACGGAATCTGAAAAATAAGGGCGAGAACGCGGCGGGATCCGAAAACGCGGTCGAAATCGAAGACGAGGGCTTTTTTTTTTTTTTCGATCCGGCGGCCTTTCGCGCGAGAACAGATCCGCGAAAACAAAAAAACGCTCGAATACTTACCTCCCGGGACGTAAATCGCGGTCTGCAGAAACGTCCGCGGGGCTACGTTTCCACAATGAGCCCGGGTTGCAAATATGTGGACCACATAAGTATGACCAATCCTAATATTCAAATATTCAAGACTTTTTTAATAAACAAAACCATATCCATTAACACAAAATTCCTTTCAGCCAGTGCTCAATGCTCTTCATATGCATGAAATACAAAACAAAATAAATCTTTTTAATTCACAGACTGCAGCTTTAAAGGATCTTGAATCAACAACTCAAGCAACAATGATGGTTGGGTCAGTCATTTTTATGTCCATCAGTGTGTTTGTTTCTCTGCAGCTGATCACTCAGGAGGTCAATGAGGGAGTGGATTATGAGTATTATCTGCCTAACGGAGGCTCCACAGAGGGATATTACTGGAGCTACGGCTCCTGGTCTGCCTGCAGCAAAGAGTGCGGCTCAGGTCAGTGCTGAAGCTTTAATGCAGACATGAGGCGGACTAACGGTACATTATATAAACTTGCCTTGCCTTGCCTTGCCTTGCCTATATCACTATATAATATAACGGTACAGCAATATCACTACAGCGGCAAATCTGCACTCAGTCCTGCTGCAATAGCAAGCCAAAGGGCTCACAGTTATACCATAGATATTCATCTTTTACTAGAGAAAGGCATTTTAATCAAATAATATATGACATTCTGAACTAAAATACCATAATCAACAAGGGTCCATAACGCTGGTTTTGGCAGCATTTTAGTGTCTTTCGTGTTTACACTATAGAATTTCGTTGTACATCAGTTTTTCCTATCAGTTCACATTGCAGACACTTCCGCTAAAAAGATGCAAGCTGAATTAGTCTGGTCTGGTTTTGTTCATCATTGATTGGGTGTGAGAAATTCAAACTTACAGGCTATGTAAATCAGTAGGAGGGGCTCATTAGATTACAAGAAAAGCGCCGTTAATAACATGAGTTCTGTGCACCTGTCATTTGGCAACCCAAAACAGCATACAAGGCACTGCTTTTTAAAGACACTAAAACACTACCATGTAGGGATAGTTTACAGTTTAACCCTAAGAATGAGCAGTCTCGTAGATGAAGAAGAGCCGGAGTCAGAGATTTCAATAAATAAATCAAGTTCACTGAAGATAGTTTGCAGTTACATCAACAGAAGCCAGCTTCAACACTCACAATGAGTTCCTAGGCCGCTCTGCTTACAATCACCAATCAATAACACTTATACTCTCACATAACGTCATTAACTGCGTCATACATATAGGTGTTCTAATCTGATTGGTTAAAACACAGATAGACTAGGAAAATTTCCATGTGGGGTTCGTGCTTACAATTCTAAACATTATCTTAAGCATTAACGTCAGACATCCCTTAGACTGAGTAGAGCTGACTCCAGACCTGTGAAACGGATCAACAATCAAATAGAACACACACACATAAAGTATAATCTGTTTCTTATCCAAGGCTGAGTGTACTCTCAGCCGTCTTTATCAAAACTGGTTAAAAACCGGTAGAATCTACAATCAGGCAGTTTTATCCTTACTACACCAAGTCTATCTTGAATAAAAAGTAGAATCACTTTAAAAGATTTAACCATAAAAATAGCAAAATCACTTTAGACAATTTAGACAATATTGACTCGTAGAAATAACAATAGAAACAGTTGCTTCCAGTCCTCAGCCCTCAGTTCCACTCAAGGTCTTCATGACCTCTGACCTAGTTTGATGGCTTCTGAAAATAGTTATAAAGAGACAGGCAAATGCACTGAGCATTCTTATATTAAGCAATGTGTTAACTTATTCATTAATTAAAATCAATTCACAGTTAAATACTGAGAAACAGGATGATGAAAAGGATAAACGCTGGTCCATGATGAGACGGATTGGAAAGCAGAAATCCGAATCCTTTAACCAGAACTGGCATTATGGACGATTGTCACGTATTTATTACAGTGTTTTATGTCAGAACGCCATGTTCTGCAGTTCAAATATTGATTATTAGGTCATAAAAAAACACTGTTCTCAAGTAAAACACGTGTCTATGGTGGATTTGTGAGTCTTTTGGCTTGCCAAATGCTGGCAACGCTACTGCTCTGGAGCATTTCAAATTTAGGGTTGAGCACATCTGGTTTAATCATGTGGAAGACTGAGTGCAGTGTTGGGAGTAACGCATTACAAGTAACTTAAGTTACATAATAATATTACTCATTAATAAGAAAGTAACGAGTAAAGTAACGCATTACTTTTAAAAAGTAAATAATAATATTTGAGTTAATTTTTAAAAAATGTAATGCGAGTTACTTTTTTAGTTTAGTTAATTTTCTTTTAATAATTGCATTGCTGAATTAAAATGAATGTAGTGACAATGAATCCTTCACACAATGAGAGAATGCAGGAACAGACAGAAAGGAAGACGACAGAGTCTTACATCTCTGCGAATATTCTTATTATTTTGAACACATGAAAAAAAAATTAAAGAGGACTATCTGAATTAACAGTGATTTTATTTGTAAAATTAAATACGTCGGCTAATGGATGTCTTCAGTGGAGGGAATTTCCACCGTTTCCTCACTCTACCAAAGTAAAGGAGTAAAGAGTAAAAGTAAAGTAAAGAAAGAGTAAAGATGCTGAATAGAGGAGGCTCGTTCTTTATCCTCGTGCTGCAGACACTCTGTTTAACTGTTTTCTTGCTAGTGAAAAGCTCAGTTTTTACACTTATAAAGTCACCGTGTAAATAGAAAATGCACCATGGAGTGAAGCAACTGACTCTTAAAGGGAATGAGAGACGAGAGTCTGATTGGTTTAATGACCGTTATTCTCAAACACACCCAGAACTCATTAAGAAAATAAGCACTACCCTGATAGACGTTGCGCCGGGGCGCACACCATATTTTTCTGACCTATAGCAAAAGTGGATTCAAACATGCCCCCTTAATGCTTTTGTGCCATGCACTTTAGACTTTGCGCTTAGATCATTAAAATAGAGTCCTGTATTTCAGTATGATTGTTACATAAATTATTGGTTAAAAAAGCGAAAGAAATGATATGTAGCAAGAAATATCTCTATCACAACACTCAACAGGAATATCACATATTTGCCCAGTATTTTCCCTAGTGTAGGGTGTGCGTCAGGTGTTTAAGCTCAAAAGTGGCACTGTTTGAAGGGGAGGTTTAATTTCTGGCATATTTCAGCATTGATGAAAGAGCAGGAGCGTTCAGGGAATGTGCACGATGTTTTCACTCACATGAAGCGTATCATCACAGATCGGGAAGGGCTAATCTTCACAGCTTTAAATAACATGCGCATGATGAAGCAGTGATTTATAACTAACCCTAACAATCTTTATGAATGATCTAGAAAGAAGGAAAGCCGGAAAAGACCTAGAAACAGCAGCGTATCCTTAAAGGGACAGTTCACCCCAAAAATAAATTCTGTTGAACATAAAGCAAGATATCTTAAATAAAGTTGGAACCATTGACAGCCAAAGTATTTATTTATTCTACTAAGAATCCATTTAGCTGATCTTTGGGTCTGGCGGAAACACTTTTAGCTTAGCTTAGCATAGATCATTGAATCGGATTAGACCATTAGCATCTCATTCAAAAATATTCAAAGAAGATAATTTTTCTATTTCACTCTTCTTTAGTTACGTCATGTACTAAGACTAACAGAATATTTTTATATTTTCTAGGAACTAAACTCTCATTCGCCATAATAATCAAGGAACTTTGCTGCCAAACCAGCAGGCACAATCATATCACATAATATCAAAGTAATATCATTGTAGGGTATAAAATGAGCCTATTTACAAAAATGTGAAGTGTTCCTCTAAAGTTTTGTGTTTAGCTGGGTTTATTCTTGATGGCAAAAGGATTTTCCGTAAATGCACATGTCTTCTATGTCCATCAGGATACCAGTCCCGTCTGGTCTTCTGCACGTTTGAAGATGAGGCGTACTCTGACTATCTGTGTGCGTCGCTCCCTCGACCTCTCAGCAACCGCACATGCAACGAGCAGCAGTGTCCACAAACCCGCAGGTACGTCAACACATTCATCCCCAAACTGACTTTGTGCTAACAACTGTGATTTCTTTAACCGTGTTTGTTTGGTCAAAAGCTGATTTCATTACTCACACATACATTTAAAGTAACACTCCACTTTTTTTTTTTTCTGGAAACAGGCTTATTTTACCGCTCCCCTAGAGTTGTACAGTTGAGTTTTACCTTTTTTTTTGTGTCTGGCAGGAGCATATGTAGCTTAGCTTAGCATAGATCACTAAAGCGGATTAGACCGTTAGCATCTTGTTAAAAAATTAACAAATTATGAGTTTAAATAAGTTTTCTATTCTATAGTTATAGTAATAAGACTGATAGGAAAATTAAAAAATGGCTATTTTGCAGGCTGATAGGAACTATACACTCATTCTGGCGTAATAATCAAGGAACTTTGCTGTCGTACCATTGATATTATGTCTGTTTCACACCGCAAGCGTCAGCGGCGCGTGAGCAGAGCGTGAGCAGCGCGTATGTCGAGCAGTAGCAGCACGCAGGCGTTTGCCTTTCACACCAGCTGCGTCTGCAGCGCGCAGCTCTTCTGCAGCTGCTGCAGATCAACCTATCTCTGTCTATTCTATCTAGTTACCCATGTCTCTCTATATACAAATACACTTTTTAAACTTTTCAACTGCACCAAGGCCCCTCCTATGCTGTTTCTTTAACCTGCAAATGTTTATTTTACAAATTTTATAGATCAAATAGTACTGTATGCTTCTCAAGCTAACTTATATGAGAAGTGTCTACAGTCAGAAGACAATCGCCTGATATCATGTCATTTGTTTTTTGATTATCAGGTTGCTGTAGACCTAGTTATAATAATATTTATACAATATAGTTATAATGATATTTATACATGATCAAACTAGTGTTACCTTCTCCGCTTCAGTGATGTCCAGCGGCAAAATAACAGCTCGTTAATTCATGCTTGTGCAGAGGATGAGACGGACAAAAGTGATCAATGCATGCCATTCTTTTACTTATTTTCGTGTTGTCAGATTCACAGTGCAAACAGCTCCCGGTAGGAATAACTCGAGTGAACATAAAACAAAGCCGATTAAAGCTTTCTTCCTCTGCTCAGCTGCACAGAACACAGCGAGCTCACATAATCCAGCATGTGTGTCGAACTACACTACCCACAATACACTTCGCCATGGACTACAAATCCCGTAAATATTCTATTTCCTCTCGTACAACACTAGTGTGCAACTTAAGCAAAGCTGATACTAAATTGTTTTACATTTGGTTTTGTAGTTCGGGCCTAAATAAATGTTTGTTTTTAATAGTTTTAAGTTAATTTGATTGACTATATATAAAACATTTGACATTATTAACCCATTTATTGTGTAAAATTGCTACTTTTTACTGTCATTCAATGTGTTTTGGTCATTATCAATGCACTGTCACTTTAATTGAGCATGAGCAGCGCGGCAAAAATAGACCCAGCGCCGAAACTATCGCTGCACTGCTGCTTCGGCGACGCTCACGCCTCGCTCTGACGCACTGCTGCTGCGTGCGGTATGAAAGCTCTAATGTGTTAACATGGACGCCGAAAACACACGTGCTGCTCACGCTCTGCTCACGCGCCACTGACGCTTGCGGTGTGAAACAGGCGTTAGTCAGTGCTTTTACCTAGTTATCTAGCTAGGGACTATTTTTAGGCTCTGTGTAATATCCAGCCTGATCTCACGAGAAAACTTAAGTATTTTACGTTTTGCCAGTTTAGTGGCTAATTCGTACGAATTCGTACGAGTTCAGTCGTACGAAATGGCACGATTTTAAAAAGGAGGCGTGGCACCTGACCCCACCCCTAACCCCAACCGTCATTGGGGGATAAACAAATCGTACTAAATTGTACGAATTAGATCGTACGAATTCATACGAATTAGCCACTAAATGAAAAAGTTACGAATTGCCGTGAGATTGTGTTGTAATATCCTATATATATGTTACGGCAGTAAAGTTCCTTAATTATTATGCCAGAATGACAGTAAAGTTCCTATTGGGCTGCAAAGTGGCAACTTTTCATTGTTGTTGTTCTCACTTTCTCAATGTAATTACAGCAGAGTCATCCTTTAAAGAGGAAATTTATCAAAATCCTTTTTTGATTTTCTTTTGAGCGAGATGCTAATCTAATTTGATTTAATGATAAGCTAAAAGGGCCGGAGATCAGCTGAAAGGACTTTAAAATGACAGACCTTAACTATTTAACTCTAGGAGAGATGTACAAATTGGCCAATTTCCAAAAAGACCTTGAGTGTTCCATTGTTTGTGGAGAATCTTTGGGTCTCACACCTTTGGCTGTGCTGTTCCTGTTCTGTAAGGATGGCGTATGTGTACGAGGCGCAGTTGTGGAGGCCCACGGAAACACCACGAGTCTATGTACAAGTGTACAGGTAACAGCCTTCACGGCTGATTTACTGCAGCACATGATCTCAAACACACATTGATGCACAGTCTCTCAGGAATCTGTGCCCGGGTCACAAAATCTGGCCTACATTATGAGCTTTCCTCAAGAATGTTAAGTGTGTATGTGTAAATGCTCTCTCAATATGAACTGCCCCAGACTGTATTCAAAACAGTACACCGTTAAAACTCCACATGTGTCTTTAAAGACCTCAGATGCCTTTCAAAATGACAACAGCAAAGTAAAAGATATTATTCTTATTTATTAGTTAGTATCTAATTTGAAGCTTTATTATAATCTCTGGCGTAAAGTAACAAATTACAAATACTCAAATTACTGTAATTGAATAGTTTTACTCAGGACTTGTACTTTACTATAGGTTAAAAAATTGGATGTATCCATCTATCATATCAATGATTGGTGTTTTCTTAATTGGACATATCGTATCGATACTGCTACATCGACATTTTTACTCCACTGTTTTTATAATTGGATGTATCGTATCAAAGTATTGATAGTGCTATATTGATACTTTTACTCCACTGTTTTTCTAATTGGATGTATCGTATTGAAGTATCGATAGGGTTATATTGATACTTTTACTCTCCTGTTTTTTAATTGGATGTATCGTATCAAAGTATCGATAGTGTTATATTGATACTTTTACTCTCTTGTTTTTCTAATTGGACGTATCATATTGAAGTATCGATAGTGTTATATTGATACTTTTACTCCACTGTTTTTCTAATTGGATGTATCGTATCGAAGTATCGATAGGGTTATATTGATACTTTTACTCTCCTGTTTTTCTATTTGGATGTATCGTATCAAAGTATCGATAATGTTATATTGATACTTTTACTCTCCTGTTTTTCTATTTGGATGTATCGTATCAAAGTATCGATAGTGCTATATTGATACTTTTACTCTACTGTTTTTCTAATTGGACGTATTGAATCGAAGTATCGTTAGTGCTATATTGATACTTTTATGCCACTGTTTTTCTAATTAAATGTATCATTTAAAAGTATCGATAATGCTTTATTTATACTTATACTGCGTTTTCCTAATTTGACGTATCGTATCGAAGTATCGTTATTGCTGTATTAATATTTTACTCTACTGTTTTCCTACTTGGACGTATTGAATCAAAGTATTGTTAGTGCTATATTGATACTTTTGCTTCCCTGTTTTCCTGATTTGGATTTATCGTATTGAAGTATCGATAGTGCTATATTGATACCTTTACTCCACTTTACCTTAAACCTGCAGTGACTACTTTATATGTTTATTTATGTTTATTCTTTATAATTTCTTCTTGTCTACGCCGATTGGCTAAGTAGAATAATCAGTCCTGGGATTCTCGTCCAATCAAATTGTGGATAGAAAATCACACATTAAGACATTAAGACAGAGATGCTTTATAAATGCAACAAACATGTAAGTACTGAAGCATTAAATGTGTCAGAGAAGATGCAAAATAATTTTAAAATAACTTTTTTTTGTTTACTTCAGTAGCATTTTAATTTATTTTTATAATCTATTTAATTATTCTAATAATAAATATGTTTTCTACTAGATCCAGTTTTTGTGAACTATAAAAACTCTGCCTGAGACATCTAAGAGATTGCTTACATCATGATTGTGTGTTTGAGTTCAGTTCGCAGCAGTGTTTTCTTTGTTCATTCGTTGAGCCGCCGGTTCATTCACATGTGAAGATGAACCATGGCCTCGGGCAACTGTTCAGCTCAGAGCTTCATTCGACTCTTTGACCCTCTCGAATGTCAGAGGATCTTCTCCCTTTTGCTTCATGGGCAGTAAATAATCTACTCTTGGCATGACCTGAACCACAGAGCTCTGAGCTGAGCTGCTGTCTGTGTTCTAGGTAGGGAATTGTGTTGCTAGGTCTATCTTTTATGTATAGATTTCTATACATCATGGCCCTGATTTACAAAGATCCTAAAAACAGGATATTAATCAACTTTTGTTAAATAAAATATGGTGTAGATTTTGCAGGAGAATAATCGTGAACATCGTAAACCTGTTTGGATGCATTCTCCAAAAGGTGACTTTAGCTTGTT
>NC_141037.1:56520000-56607500 GCF_052040795.2 Danio rerio | reverse complement strand
TGTGTGTGTTTGTATGCTTTTGTCTGTTTTTGTGTGTGGTTTGTTTCTATTTGTGTGTGTGTCTGTTTTTTGTGGTGTGTTTGCATGTGTGTTTCTGTGTCTGTGTGTGTTTGTATGCTTGTGTCTGTTTGTGTGTGTGTGTTTGTGTGGTTTGTTTCTATTTGTGTGTGTGTGTGTGTGTTTCTATTTTTTTGTGGTGTGTTTGTGTGTGTGTGTTTCTGTGTCTGTGTGTTTGTATGCTTGTGTCTGTTTTTGTGTGTGTGTGTGTTTGTGTGTGGTTTGTTTCTATTTGTGTGTGTGTCTGTGTGTGTGTGTTTCTGTTTTTTGTGGTGTGTCTGTGTGTGTTTGTATGCTTGTGTCTGTTTGTTACACACACGCACACACACACACACACACAAACACACATACAAACACACAGACAAACATACAAGCGCGCACACACACAAATAGAAACACACCACACATATACAAACACACACAGACACGCATACAAGCACACACACACAAAAGAAACACAAAACAGACACAAACATACAAACACACCACAAAATACAGAAACACACACACACACACACGCTCACCAGCCACTTTATTACTGCTCGTTAGTGCAAATTTCTAATCAGCCAATCAAATAGCAACACCACAGCCTACCTGAGTATTGCTGCTGACCATGTCCATCCCATTATGAGCACAGTGTCTCCATCTTCTGATGGCCACTTAAAGCAGGATAACGCACCATTTCATAAAGCGTGAATCATCTCAGACTGGTTTCCTGAACATGACAATGAGTTCACTGTACTCAAATGGCCTCCACAGTCACCAGATCCCAATCCAATAGAGCAGCTTTGGGATGTGGTGGAACGGGAGATTGGCATCATGGATGTGCAGCCGACAAATCTGCAGCAACTGTGTGATGCTATCATGACAATATGGAGCAAAATCTCTGAGGAATATTTCCAGTAGCTTGTTGAATCTACGCCACGAAGGATTAAGAAAGTTCTGAAGGCAAAAGGGGTCCAACCCGGTACTAGTAAGATGTACCTAATAAAGTGGCCAGTGAGTGTGTACTGTATATAGGGCAGCACAGTGGATGAGTGGTTAGCACTTGGCTTTAGTGTGCGTGTGAATTAATGTGTATGGGTGTATCCCAGTACTGAGTTGCGGCTGGAAGGGTATCCGCTGTGTAAAACATATGCTGGAGTAGTTGGCGGTTCATTCCGCTGTGGTGAATAAGGGACTAAGTCGAAGGAAAATAAAAGAATAAATGAATATATATATATTTGTAATTCTTGTTTGCATCTCCTAAGACGTTTTGAAAATAATGTTTATAAGCAAATAAAGAATATACGCCTGTACAGTATAAAAATCATAAACTATTACCTCTATTCAAGAGAGTCCCCATGAAGATAGCTGTACAAGTTAGTGTGTGAGCTGTGATAGGAAATATCACATATTATTTACCTTTTAAACGTAATTGTTCCTAAAAGTGCTCTTATATTGCTAAAAAACATGATTTTTCTCAGGTTGAGCTCAGTGAAGGGAAGTTCACCATGGTTATAAATGTTTACGAGTTTCTTCTGTTGAATACAAAAGAAGATATTCAGAAAAATGTTGGGGGAAAACAGCCACTGATGTCCATAGAACGAAAAAAACTAGGCTTTATTTCAATAATGTTTCAGTATATCTTCTTCTGTGGACAACACATGAAAGAAACTCAAGCAGGAGAAATGAGTTTAGATTTTTTTGGGGTGAGCTGTCCCTTTAATGAAGCCTTTAATGCTTATTTGTAACGTTCATTAAAAGCGGCCATATCTAACGACTAGCAAAGGAATACATACAGGCTCGTATGCAAATGAACGCAAATCTCCTGCTTTGTTTACGTGGATCCGTCTCTGAACTGAAGGGATGTGATGGGAAAAGGCCACATGATACCGCTGCTGCCATCTAGTGGACAACGTGTGTTAAAGGGAAAAATTCCCGCCAAAACGAAAATTACCTCACTACTTACTCTCCCTCAGGTGGTTCCAACGCTTTATTTTTTATTTATTTTTTTGCTCTGTTGAGACTAAAGAGCATATTTTGAAGGAAACCTCTTTAACCATTGACTTCCATAGTAGGAAAAACAAATACCATCTCTTTAACTGCACTCGCTACCAAATGGTTGACCATGTTTGACTGCTGTAAATACTGGTTTACACACACATCATTGTCGGTTCACCAAAAAAAAATCTAACATAATCGCGCTACAAACATAAATGCGCTACTACGCTTGATTGTGGTTTAATTGTAAAAAAACAAAACAAGAAAACATGTTAAATGAGAATCTAAAATATTGAATTTCATCAATTGTATGGCATAATTCAAGAAATAAAGGTAATTTAGTGTTCAAAAATGTTTTATTTGGATTGTGTTTTTAAAGTAATTGGTCGAACACGTCATATTTTTTCATATTTTTCATAGTATATGTATTAATTCCGTTACATTTACCATAAACAGACAAATCAACCATTTGGCTTATATTTTAGAAATGGGATGCGTTGAAAACAATTCAATCCAATTTTTTTTTCTTGGTGGGGTCGTTAAAGGCTTATTAATGTCACCGATTAGAGATTTTTCAGCTTCCTTCAAGACAACTTCTTCTGTGTTGAACTGAAGAAAGAGACTCGCATATTTAACAGACACATCCAGCATTGATTCTCAATAATTAGGATGATAAATCAATCAAAAACAAATGCACATTTAAAAAAAATAATGATTTATAGCCCGTGTACTTGTAACAATTAATTTATATACTGTGTTTTAGCATTTGTGGTGTCACGGTGGTGCAGTGGGTAGCACGATCGCCTCACAGCAAGAAGGTCACTGGTTCAAGTCACGGCTGGCTCAGTTTGCGTTTCTCTGTGGAGTTTGCATGTTGTCCCTGTGTTCGCGTGAGTTTCCTCCAGGTGCTGTTTTCCCACACAGTCCAAAGACATGCGGTACAGGTGAATCCTGATATCTGAGTCCCATCTCTCATTCAGCACACTGCAATTACTATGGTATCGACTTAGAAAGTCTCCTCTAGGGGCTTATTATGCGACCTGTCGTCATCTTGTAGATGGTGCTGTATCTATAAATTGAATAAATATGTAAAATAGGCACTATGCTTATTAATAAACTGCATAGTTACAATCTAATCAACTACATACTCGACTAACAAAAGCCTCAAAAGTACACTATGTTGTCCAACAGCTGCACTATTTGTCAAACTGTAGTAAGTTCATTGATCTGCTGTCGCTCAATGTAGGCGGAATAATACAGAAGGGTGAAGAGGCTGTACGAATGCTGTGATTACAGAATATCAGTTTCGAGAATCAGACTGTTGTAAAATGCTCATAAATATAAATATATATAGATGGAGATAATTATTATTGAGACTAATCTAGCTCCATAAGAAAATAAAGTGCTTTAGTAAAATGAAGGAAAGAAACAGGATGTGCTTTCTGCCATCTTGTTTGTCCATTTGTGATGTTGATTGTAATGTAATAACCTTTTGTGAAGCTACTTTGGTACAGTAATTATTGTGGACTGCTTTATGTAAAACAATCTTCAATTGAATTGAAATTAAACGGGTATATTCCTCAGCCTAATGAAAACATTGACATCTTTTCAAGTTCAGGTTTATCCATGTTAATCTACTAAAAACATTCGATTTTTGCTTTGTTCGTCAGACAAAATAGTAGAAAGCAACAGAGAGCTCTTAAATCAGTCAATCACAGTCCTGCAGAAGGGTGAGTGTAGCACACGGATGCTGTTTATTGCGCTTGGTTTCGATTAAAGACAGTTCATTAATGCATTTACTACATTGGGATTATTTATTAAGGGAAATGAATAAATGATTAACGTAAGCACAGACCCTCCACACATCATATTTTACAGGAATGTGACCCTGGACCTCAATATATATGTTGCACTGGTATATCTGTGGCAAAATCCCAAAATATACGGTTTAGGTTTAAATGATTGATTGATCTTTTATGCCAACAATCATTAGAATATTAAGTGAAGATCGTGTTTCATGAAGATATTTAGCAAATTTACGACTCTAACCATATCAAAACTTAGTTTTTAAGTCACGAAATGCATTGCTAAACACATTGTTTTTTCAATATTTACATTTTTTAGACCTTCAGACAGCAGGGTAATCTTAATAAAATACTGTCGTAACACAACGTGATGTCTAAATCTCCACAAATTGACACTTATGACTGGTTTTAAGATCCAGGATCACAAATATGAATTGTTTCAGTTTCTTTCAAAAATAAATAACTAATGTACAGGGTGGGCCATTTATATGGATACACCTTAATAAAATGGGAATGGTTGGTGATGTTAACGTCCTCTTTGTGGCACATTAGTATATGTGCGGGGGCAAACTTTTCAAGATGGGTGGTGACCATGGTGGCCATTTTGAAGTCGGCCATCTTGGATCCAACTTTTGTTTTTTTTTCAATAGGAAGAGGGTCATGTGACACATCAAACTTATTGGAAATTTCACAAGGAAACTAACAGTGTGCTTGCTTTTAAAGTAACTTTATTCTTCCATGAGTTATTTACAAGTTTCTGACCACTTATTAAATGTGTTCAGTGTGCTGCCCATTGTGTTGGATTGTCAATGCAAGCCTCTTCTCCCACTCTACACACACTGATAGCAACACCGCAGGGGAAATGCCAGCACAGGCTTCCGGTATTCCGTAGTTTCAGGTGCTGCACATCTTGTATCTTCACACCATAGACAATTGTCTTCAGATGACCCCAAAGATAAAAGTCCAAGGGGGTCAGATTGGGAGACCTTGGGGGCCATTCAACTGGCCCACGACGACTATTCCGCTTTTCAGGAAACTGTTCATCTAGGAATGCTCGGACCTGACACTCATATTGTGGTGGTGCACCATCTTGCTGGAAAAGCTTGGGGAACGTGCCGGCTTCAGTGCATAAAGAGGGAAACACATCATCATGGAGCAAGTTCAAATATCCAGTGGCCTTGAGGTTTTGATGAAGATGAAGAATGGCCACACTATCTTTGTTGTCTGTCATGTGAAGATACAAGATGTGCAGCACCTGAAACTACGCATACTGGAAGCCTGTGCTGGCATTTCTCCTGCGGTGTTGCTATCAGTGTGTGAAGAGTGGAAGAAGAGGGTTGCACAGACAATCCAACACAATGGGCAGCACACTGAACACATTTTATAAGTGGTCAGAAACTTGTAAATAACTCATGGAAGAATAAAGTTACGTTAAAAGCAAGCACACTATTAGTTTTCTGGTGAAATTTTCAATAAGTTTGATGTGTCACATGACCCTCTTCCTATTGAAAAAAACAAAAGTTGGATCCAAGATGGCCGACTTCAAAATAGCTACCATGGTCAACATCCATCTTGAAAAGTTTGCCCCCGCACATATACTAATGTGCCACAAACAGGACGTTAACATCCCCAACCATTCCCATTTTATTAAGGTGTATCCATATAAATGGCCCACCCTGTATATATTTATGGGTGAAGCGTGACTGGCCTGTTATCCTTCCAGCCCGTCGTCATAATTCCTAATCATGTGAAACCAACAATACAATAAATAAAATAAATACAATCAACAAAACCCAAGACATTCAGTATGAAAACAGATTTACAGTGGTTATGCATGTAAATAAACATATGAATGCATTAAACAAACTCAAGTCAACACAGGGTGCGTCCCAAATCGCACACTTACCTACTATATAGTGCATAAAAAAACAGTATTCATACCATTGGAAAAACAGTATGAGGGAAGTACCCGGATGACCTACTACTCCCGAGATTCTGAAGTGCGCACATGATGTACACTATGCTATCCAACGATGCACTTGGAGAGAGTTCATGAATGTGGGTGAATCGAGTGAGTTGTGTAGGTCATGTGATCATGACAAAATGGCTGATGTAGTACGTCCAAATTCCATCAATACTCCTCACATTTATACTATTTAATGGTCGTGTAGTAAAATCAAATGTAGTACGTACTCGAGTAGTAGGTGATTTCGGATGCAGCCACACTATTCTATATAGTTAACTAAATAAAGAGCTTTCTATGGATCGGCGGACTTCTTTGGACTTGCACGACTATATAAAAATATAAAAAATATTGCCGTTTCTTAATGATGAGGATCAGTGCTGGAGGATTTTGCATAGTCCGGCCTCTGTCCATGAGGAAAGGCCTAAGGAGAGGAGCTCAGAGGCACTAAGTGTTGATTTAAGGGATGGATCAGTGTGTATTGCGTCACCTGTGCTACATGGCTGTGCTGGTTTCTGTTTGCTCTGTGCTCTGCTGTTTGTATATGAAGGTCAGGAGGAACAGGGCCACGTCATGGGACGTCCAATAGGCTGTGTGTGAGGTCACCGCTGACCAATAGCGGCTCTCCACCATACCCTCGCGCAGCTCAAAGTCAATGCGGTGCTCCATCTCCACTGCGAAACACCAGCAGGAGCATTAGCAGACATGAGGAGATAAAATAATCACAACATGAACTAGAACCTAAAGTTTATTGATAAACTTTGATGTTGGCTTGAGAAAGCCAACGTGACTGCGCTAGGACTAAGAATGGCAGTTGGCAGGAAGCACGGCGGCGGTTGCTAAGTGGTTGCTAGGCAGTTGCTAAAACAATTATGGCATTGTTAGGTGGTTGCTAAGCAGTTGCTAAATGGCAATGCTCGTGTACATGTTTGATCAAATGCTAATACTTAGTAGGCATTTCTAGCATATGTTATTGCATTTAGATAATCATTCATAGCATGTAGCTAATCGTTATTAGCGCTTGGCTTCCATTATCATTGTTACCATGCATAGTACACAGGAAGTCCCATTTGCTAGCATGAGTCAAACAAGCCAATGCCCAGGTCCCTACGATGTTCTGATGTAGAGGTATTTGCTATTTTTAAATGGTTGCTAGGTTATACTGTTTAGTTGCTATGGGGACATTTGACAGGTTAGTGATGATACATCAAAGCTTCTTGGCAATATGAGTGATCTTAATCAACCCCGATGTCTCTATGACAGTCTTTATGAGTGTCAAAAACTGGACTTGAATATTATGTATTCCTGGTGTTGGGTTGTGGCTGGAAGGGCATTCGCTGTGTAAAACATATGCTGGATAAGTTGGCGGTTCATTCCGTTGTGGCGACCCCTGATTAATAAAGGGACTAAGGGAATGAACATTATGTAAAAATGGCTTGCCGTATTTTTTTGAAAATACAATGCTTAATAGGTGTGAAAGTGATACATGCAAAATGGCTTGCCATATCAGTAAAAGATATGGAGTTTAAGTCAAAAATGGCTTGCCATATTTAAAATAAAAAATAATATAAATAAATATGTATATAAAATAAATATATATATATAAATATAAATATATACATATATACACACACACACACACACATATATATATATATATATATATATATATATATATATATATATATATATATATATATATATATATATTTATAGTTTTATATATATAAAAATAATGCTTAAAAATTATTTATTGGAAAACTATAAGTCTGGTAAACCTTAAAGATATAGCAACAAAATCTAACGCATCTAAATACAGATTTTGGCCAAATTTGGGGCTTGTATAATTTTTTTATATGCCCGGATTATAAAAATTTAATATTTAACATTTTTTTATTAAAAAAACAATAAGTCTTACAGGCATGAGGAGATATAGCAACAATCTTGAATGTAGAAGGCACATTTTGACCACATTTGGGCCTTGTGGCATGAACGACCTAGGAGGAGATGCGTTTGTTTTCAAGGACAGAGTAGTATAACAGTATGTTGGCTTTCTCAAGCCAACATAATTAAAGGGACAGCTCAAACAAAACAGTTCTGTCATCATTTCTTCTGTTGAACAGCTATTGACTTCCATAGTATGTTTGGTTCCTACTACAGATGATTACTCTTCTGGATTTTTTCGCTTGTGTTTGACAGAAACAGTTGATTGTGAGTAAATAGCGCATATATATTTTTTATTTTGGGGTAAACTGTCCCTTTAAATTCTCTTCAGCGCACCAAAACTGCATTTATCTGATTATAAAAACAGTAAAATGTTTATATTTTGGAAAAACTACCATTTAAAAGAATGTTCATGTTAATATACTGTCAAAATGTGTGTTTAGCTAGGCATAACAAGTCATTTTATATGTATTTATTGTTTGTTTATGTTGGATATTGTTAGCAAACGCCAGCGTCAGTTCACTGGTGGTTAGCATCATATCATCATCCTTCATGTGCAGAGAGCTGTGTTCACACAGCAGTTTGATTTTTCATATGTATAGATGTACGTTTGACTGCATTTTAAGTTGACAATGGCAGGCTGCAACGTCAAGCAATGAAAGAGCAATGTTGAAACAGCCTCAAATACTCAATCACCTACTCTGCTCTGATTGGTCAGGGGGCTCTACTCTGCTCTGATTGCACAGATGAGTCTACTTCTGCTCTGATTGGTCAGACAGCCTCCTCTATAGTGTTTATTCAGGCTCCACAGCTCTACTTTGCTGTGATTGGGCAGTCTATACTCTGTTCTGATTGGTCAGATGGCCTAACTCTGCTCTGACTGGTCAAACAACTCTACACTGCTCTGATTGGCTAGATGACTCTGCTGTGATTGGTCAGACCCGCCACTGCTCTGATTAGTCAGATAGCCCAACTCTCATTGGTCAAATGGTTCTACTCTGCTCGGATTGGTCACACGGCCCTACTCTGATTGGTCAAATGGCTCTACTCTGCTCTGATTGGTCAGATGGTTCTACTCTGATTGGTCAAATGACTACTCTACTCTGATTGGTCAAATGACTCTACTCTGCTTTCTCTGATTGGTCAAATGGTTGCACTCTGATTGGTAAAATGGCTCTATTCTGCTCTGATTGGTCAAATGGCTCTACTTTGCTCTGATTGGTCAAATGGTTCTACTCTGCTCTGATTGGTCAGATGGCACTACTTCGCTTTCATTGGTCAAATGACTCTACTCCACTCTGATTAGTCAAATGACTACTCCACTCTAATTGGTCAGATGGTTTTACTCTGCTCTTGATCAAAAGGCTATTCTCCACTCTTATTGGTCAAATGGCTCTACTCTGATTGATCAAATGGTTCTACTCTGCTCTCTCTGATTGGTCAAATGGTTCTACTCTGATTGGTCAAATGGTTCTACTCTGATTAGTCAAATGGCTCTACTCTCCACTCTCTGATTGGTCAAATAGTTCTACTCTGATTGGTCAAATCCCCCTACACTGCTCTTGATAAAATAGCTTTACTCTGTTCTGATTGGTCAAATGGCTCTACTCTACTCTGATTAGTCAAATGGTTCTATTCTGATTGGTCAAATGGCTCTACTCTACTCTGATTAGTCAAATGGTTCTATTCTGATTGGTCAAATGGTTCTACTCTGCTCTGTTTGAACAGTAGTGTGCTCTCTCATCTAAGTGAATTAAAATGCCAGAGCATTGGTTGTACACACCTGTTGCATCAAACAGAGAGGAGGATGAGGATGGAGGAATGGCTGAGAATGTGAAAGTGCTTTGGCTGTCCTCGCTGTCTCCCATCCCAGAATCCACAGCTGACGGCAGGCTGGGAGAGCGGGAGAAATGAGAGAACAAAATCCCACCGATGCCCTTGCCAAGGCTCGCAGCACCTGCACAAACACCAGATTACACCTCACGTTTCTCACAATATCCACAGCGGTATCAGCTCTTCACTCAGTGTCTGAAAAACACACACTTCACTACTATATAGGATGCAACGTACAGTATGTGGGGAGAGTGGCCAAATTTATAGTGTATGTACCTGGTTGACCTACTACTTGTAGACACTTTACTATATCATGAGGCCGCAGAAGTGTCATATAAAGAACAATGTCGGAAAGTGGCGATCGTCAACATGGAGAGTGTAGTACATCTGAATTGCATTCATAATACCCACAGTCATACTATACAGAACATGCTTATGTAACAGGCTGAAAGTATGTTGAAATTCAGATGTACCCAACTCGAGTAGTATGCGATTTCAGACGCCACGCTGGTTTCTCAAAATCCCGCCTTTTTGAGAGCCTACTCTGCTCTGATTGGTCAGATGGTTCTACTCTGCTGTGATTTGTCCGATAGCCCTACTCTGAACTGATTGGTCAGATTTCCTTCTTTGCTGTGACTGGTCATTCTGTCTGCCTCTGCTCTTATTGGTCATATGATCGTACTAGGTTCTGATTGATGAGATGGCTCAACTCTGCTCTGATTGGTCAGATTTCCCCTCTCTGCTTTGACTGTTCAGATGGCTCAGATTAGATGGACATTCTTTGCTTTGATTGGTCATATGGCCCTACTCTGCTCTGATTGGTCATATTGCTCTGCTCTGACTGGTCAGATGGCAATTCTTTGCGCTCATTGGTCAGATGTCTCTACTCTCCTCTGATTGGTCAGATGTTTATACTCTGTTCTGATTGGTCAGATGACTCTGCTCTGATTGTTCAAATGACTATACTCTGCTCTGATTGGTCAAATAGTTCTGCTCTGATTGGTCAAATGGCTCTGCTCTGATTGGTCAGATAGTTATACTCTGCTCTGATTGGTCAGATGGTTATACTCTGCTCTGATTGGTCAAATGGCTCTACTTAGCTCTGATTGGTCAGATAGTTCTACTCTGCCCTGATTGGTCAGATGACTCTGCTCTGACTAGTCAGATGGTTATACTCTGCTCTGATTGGTCAAATGGCTGTACTCTGCTCTGACTGGTCAAATGGCTCTACTTTGCTCTAATTGGTCGGATAGTTCTACTCTGCCCTGATTGGTCAGATGGCTCTACTGTGCTCGGACTGGTCGGATGACTCTGCTCTGACTGGTCAGATATCTCTACTCTGCTCTGATTGGTCAGATAGCTCTACTCTCATCTGATTGGTCATATGGCCCTACTCTGCTCTGATTGTTCAGATGGTTTTAATCTTTTTTGATTGGTCAGATGGTTATACTCCGCTCTGATTGGTCAGATGGCCCTTTTTGGTTCTGGTTGAAGAGATGGCTCTACTCTGCTTGGTTAGATTGTCCTTCTCTGCATTGATTGGCCATATGGCCTTACTCTGCTCCAACTGTTCAGATGGCCAAACTTTGATTCGATTGGTCAGCCTGCCTTTCTCCGCCCTTATTTGTCAGATGTTCCAGCATGCTATGATTGGTCAAAACCAACTGCGCATTACCCCATCTGAATTGCAGCTCTATCTCAGCTCTTGTAAATATGGTGTCAGTGTTGTCATGTCATTGTCGTTTGGAGTCCTCATCCTTTGCAAAAGCAGGTAAAGTGTATTTGCTTTGGCAGCAAATAACAGTGTCTTCTAGTGCAGTGTTTCTCAACCACATTCCTGGAGGAGCACCCGCACTGCATGTTTATTGATGTCTCCTTTGTATTTCACACCCATTACAGGTCTGTCTCTGCTAATTAGCTGATGATCTGAATCAGGGGTGTTTGGTTAAAAAGACATGAAAAATGTGCAGAGCTGGTGGTCCTCCGGGAACGTGGTTGAGAAACACTGTTTTAGTAAGTTTTCGATTAAAACTTTACCTAATATGCTGGCCTTGCCCAGGTTGGTGATGGACTCTCCGTAGTGTCTCCTGGCCAGGACAGGTGAGGTGCTGGGACTGGAGCCGTTCTCCATGTCAGACGCTGTGTCTTTGCTTGTGCTTAGATAAGTGGGTCTGATCTCATCATATGGCGTGGGGTTGATGGTGTTACACCTGCAAAATATTCACCAAACAATTCATAATTCAAATTCATAACAGAGAAGTCAAGCATGCAATAAAAACGAAATCTTTAAACGAGTGAATCCCTCTGGGCCAAATGATAAACTTACAGGGAGAGTTCACCCAAAAATGAACATTTACCCTATATTTACTTTCCCTCAAGTGGATTCAAACCTTTAAGAGTTTCTTACTTCTGCTGAACACATTAGATGACAATTTGAAGAAAGCTGCAAACCTGTACCCATGGGCAAAACAAATACTATGGAAGTCAATGGTTACAAATTTCTTCAAAATATTAAAAAAAACTGAGTAAGTAGGTCAAACAGGTTTGGAACAAGTGAAAAATGGGTAAATAATGGCAGATATTTCATTTTTGGCTAAACTATCCCTTTAACCAGTACCGTGTGTGTATGTGAGTGAGTATTCTTTATTTAACATGTAACAAATGATACAGTGCATCCAGGAAGTATTGATAGTGCTTCACTTTTCCCACATATTTTATGTTACAGCCTTATTTCAAACTGGATTAAATTCATATACCCCATAATGAAAATGTGGGAAAAAAAGAGTTTTTTTAATTGTTGCAAATTTATTAAAAATAAAAAAATCTGTAAAATCAGATGTGCATCAGTATTCACAGCCTTTGCTAAATACTTTGTTGATGCACCTTTGGCAGCGATTACAGCCTCAAGTCTTTTTGAATATGATGCCACAAGCTCGGCACACCTGTCTTTGGGATTTTTTGCCCTTTCCTCTTTGCAGTACCTTTCCAGTACCTTTCAAGTGACGGTGTCCAGCCATTTTCAGATCCCTCCAGAGATGTTCAATAGGATTTCGGTCTGGGCTCTGGCTGGTCCACTCAGAGACATTCGCTGAGTTGTTGTGAAGCCACTCCATTGATATTTTGGTAGTGTGCTTTGGGTCATTGTCCTGCTGGAAGATGAAGCGTCGCCCCAGTCTGAGGTCAAGAGCAATCTGGAGCCGGTCTTCATTCAGGATGTCTCTGTACATTGCTGCATTCATCTTTCCCTCTATCCTGACTAGTCTTCCAGTTTCTGCTGCTGAAAAACATCCCCACAGCATGATGCTGCCACCACCATGCTTCACTGTAGGGATGCTGTTAGCCTGGTGATGAGCGCTGCCTAGGTTTCTCCAAACGTAACGCCTGGCGTTCACCCCAGAGAGTTCAACTTTAGTCTCATCAGAGCAGAGAGTTTAGTTTCTGATGGTTTGAGAGTTCGTCAGACGCCTTTTGGCAAATTCCAGGCAGGGAGCAGCTTCCGTCTGGCCACTCTACGATGCAAGCCTGATTGGTGGATTGCTGCACAGAGCTCAGAGGTGGATTGCTGGAGCTCAGACAGAGTGACCATCGGGTTATTGATCACCTCCCTCACTAAGGCTCTTCCTCCCCGATCACTCAGCTTAGATGGCCGGCCAGCTCTAGGAAGAGTCCTGGTGGTTCCAAACATCTTCCACTTATGGATGATGAGGGCCGCTGTGCTCATTGGAACTTTCAGAGCTGCAGAAATGATTCTACCTTCCCCAGCCTTGGGCCCCGAGACAATCCTGTCTCAGAGGTCTACAGAAAATTCCTTTGTTTTCATGCTCGGTTTGTGCTTTGACATGCACTGTCAACCCTGGGACCTTATATAGACAGGTGTATGTATTTTTAAATCATGTCCAATCAGCTGAATTGAGCACAGGTGAACTACAATGAAGCTGCTGAAATATCTCAAGAATGATCAGTGTAAACAGAAAGTACCTGAGCTCAATTTAGAGCTTCACGCCAAAGGCTGTGAATACTGATGCACATGTGATTTTTCAGCTTATTTATTTGTAATAAATTTGCAACCATTTAAAAAACTCTTTTCTCACATTGTCATTACGGGGGATTGTCTGTAGAATTTTGAGGAAATAAAAATGAATTCAATCCATTTTGGAATAAGGCTGTAATAAAAAAATGTGGAATAAGTGAAGCGCTATGAAAACTTTCCAGATGCACTGTATAAATATACTTAGTGCACAATTAAGATCAATTAAGATTCATCTATTTCATCACGTCAGGACTCACCAGTGTATCTGAACCGGTGCGATTTTGCTATAGTGCTTTAACACCAGAGGCTCCAGTCGGTAGGCCTGTTAGACAGTGGAACATGTGTTACAAATAGCGTCAGATTAGTCCACTGAGCTGAGTCACAGAATGAGACGTGGAGTTACCACAGGATCTGTCGGGTGGAAGATGTTGAAGAGGCGCCGGCAGATGGATTTGGGCATGATGTGGTCCTGATGACCACTGTTTCCAGGCCGGATCCCTCTCAATGCCAGGAACACAGCCAGAGGACAACCCATGCAGAAGAAGTTCTCCACCTGCAAACGAACTCAGCTTCATACACATGTAATCCATACACACGTAAAAAACACTGATTATTAAAGACAGACCAGCTGAGAGGTTATTAACAGAGGGTTTATATCTGGACTCTTTCATTTAGAAGAGTCAGAACTTGCATACAAAACCCTAAACAAGTAGATAGTGTTCAACAACAGTGTAAAAACATTGATTAAAACTCTATATTACTGTCACAGACTCGGTCCCAGTTAATCCCCTCAACAACCAGCAGAGGTCCCGCTCACCCGACTACTGAAGTTTTAAGAACTCCATTACCCACAAGACCCCGCGGGACCTTGATTACTGTCCAGCTGATACCCATACACACAAACGCTTATAAGCCCTTCTCGCCTGTCATTCTGTGCGAAGTCTTGTTTTGCTCTGCATTCAATTCCAAGCGTTTTCCCCACATTGTCTGACTGATTACTGTTGCCGACCCGGACTGTTTGTATACCTGTGATTCTATGCCGCCTGCCCAGATCCTTGCCTGTATCCTCGTCTATGTATCTTTGCTACCTGCCTACAACTCTGCTTGTGACCCGACTTTGAGTGAGTTCCCTGATCTGATCATCTCATCTGTGAAACGTACATCTGCTTCTTTATTTGTGTTGTGTTCAATAAAGACGCTGCAAATGGATCCCACTTCGTCTGACTCTTCATCACAATTACCCCCTTATTTGTATGGAGGTCTAGACTGTTTGAGAGCTGATATCGCTGTTAAAGGCACTACATCACCTTAAACTTTAGCGTAGGGATAGATGCAGGTTTTGACTCCTTCAGACCGTGAAGCTGATCTCGCAGTTCGTGTAACCTGTTACAAACACAGATTAATACATCAAAACTCATTTCTAAATGATGAGTGTTACCTGTCTATGTAAAACTCACGGTTACTACATTTACATGTCATTTTTTCCCATCCTGAATCATCATTGTATCTTATGAAGATCAATCTATGCTTTTGTTTGGCTTTGTCTAAACTCCTTCCTGGAGGGCCGGAGTCCTACATAGTTTAGCTCCAACTTCCTTCAAGTTTCACCTGCTTGGAAGTTTCTAGTATACCTAGAAAAAGCTTGATTAGCTGGTTCTGGTGTGTCTAACTGGGGTTGGAACTAAACTATGCAGGACAACGGCCCTTCAGGACCAAATTTGGACACCCCTGGTTTGGATAGTTTGTAGACACCTTTGTCTGGTGAGCTGCACTTCCTCCAGCAGGTGTCGCTCTTCATAGCTGCTCCACTGCGAATCTTCGGCTTCCAGCTGATCGTGGTGCTCCTGCAGGCAGAAGCGCACAGGATCCCAGCCGGTCATGATGTCGAAGGTGATCACGCAGCCCAGAGAGTGGGAGATGATGGACACTTTACCGCCGTCCCGCTCAAATTGGGGGTTTCGTGAGCAGAAGAGAGAGTAGAGGCGGTTGAGCTCCTGCGTTAACCCTTTAGTGATCTGCAAAGATGAACACTGGAGTATATATATATACATCTACAAAACACCTCATTGGTCAGCTGGAGAGACAGACTGTTTGACTGTTTACTGTTTGAAAACTTATTACTACATTTTATTTCTAAAAGGTGTCAGTAGTTACAAAAGACTTCTATTGTAATTAAATGCTGTTGTTTTTAACTTTATTCTCATCAAGAATCTTAAAAAGCACGGTTTCCAATTGTTTAAAAGTGTTTTCAACATTAAGATTGATCAGTTGTGGCAGTGTGCATTGTGTTACCAATAATCACGGTCATGTCTACCTGTGTGAGCATCATAACGGGATGGTTTGTAACATAAAAAAAAATAGCTAGACTCTACGATGAACTCAAATCTGTCAGCACCCTGGCTACTATGCGCCCCTATTCAGCCATTATAAAGGTTCCTAATAGTTTGTTGGTAAGATAAATCTACTTTTAGCAGAAGTAGACTCTTTTGACCAATCAAAGGTCAAATGAGTCTACTTCTGCTCTGATTGGTCAGACAGGTCTACTCTTTGGTGTGTGTTTAGGCTCCACAGATTTACTTTGCTGTGATTGGTCAGTCTATGATCTGTTCTGATTGGTCAGAAGGCCTAACTTTGTTCTGACTGGTCAAACAACTCTACACTGCTCTGATTGGTCTGACAACTTTGCTTGATCAAATGGCTTTACTTCACTCTGATTGGTCAAATGCCTCTACTTCGCTCGGATTGGTCAAATGATTCTACCCTGCCCTGAATGGTCAGATGGCTCTACTCTGCTAAAATTGGTCAGATGGCTCTACTTTTCTCTGATTAGTCAAATGGCCCTACTCTGCTCTTGATCAAATGGCTTTACTCGACTTTGATTGGTCAAATGGCTCTGATTCACAGTGATTGGTCAAATGGCTCTACTCTGCTTTGATTGGTCAAGTGGCCCTACTCTTGATCAAATTGTTTTTACTTCGCTCTGATTGGTCAAATGGTTTTACTCTGCTCTGATTGGTCAAATGGCTCTACTTTCCTCTGATTGGTGAAATGGCTCTACTTTCCTCTGATTGGTCAAATGGCCCTACTCTCCCCTTATTGGCTCAAATGGTAAACTGGCTCTACACTCTGTTCTTGATGAAATGGGTTTATTCCGCTCTAATTGGTCAAATGTCCCTACTACGCTCTGATTGGTTATATGGCCCTACTTTACTCTGATTGGTCAAATAAAACCACTCAGCTCTGATTTGTCAAATGGCTTCACTCCACTCTGATTGATGAAATGGCTCTACTCTGCTCCGATTGGTCAATGGCTTTACTCTGCTCCAATTGGTCAAATGGCTTTACCTTGCTACGAATGGTCAAATGGCTATACTCTGCTCTGATTGGTCAAATGGCTTTACTCAGCTCTGATTGGTCAAATGGCTTTACTCTGCTCTGATTGGTCAAATGACTTTATTGTGCTCTGATTGGTTTAAATGACCCAGTCTGAAGTAATTGGCCAACAGTTCACAGCTGATACAAACCTGATAGTGAATATCTTGACCAGTTTGAAAAGGCAATATGAATGTAAAGAGCATGCAGATCTTCAGCTGAAGCCTCACCTCGTCTCTGTAGAGCGGGCTGGTGTAGTACATGATGTCCATGGCGCTGCTGTTGAGTAAATCCCTCAGGCCTCTCACTTTATCTGGCGTGATGGACTCCACAGTGTCTGCAGTGCAACAGGGGAAATCCCTCTCAAAGTGTGTATACTCAGTGGGATTATCAGCAACTGTATCTTTCAGTCATCGTTTTGCTATTAATGTTAATGCATCTGCTTGTTTGAGTTGTTTTGTTTGCACAGCTGACTGACGGATGAATGATGATAACACTCTATTCTCTGCCGTCTGCTTAAACAGTATTTGTGTGTGAGTGTGATCAGAGCAGCTGGGACGTGTCTTACCGCCATCCAGAGCCAGTTTGGAGCGCCATTCGACTGGCAGGAACTCCACATGTTCCTCTGTCTGCTCAGAATAGTGCTTCTCCTCCATCTTCCTCACTGCTTCACGCAGCCTGAACAAAGACAATTAAACATCTACGGTTTTCAGTGGAATATACACTGAGGCGGACACTTTATTAGGTGCCTGTTAATGCAAATTTCTAAGCAGCCAATCACATTGCAGCAACTTAATGCATTTAGGCATGTAGACATGGTCGAGACGATCTGCTCCAGTTCAAACCGAGCATCAGAATGGGGAAGAAAGGGGATTTTGAACGTGGCATGTTTGTTGGTGCCAGACGGGGTGCTCTGATTATTTCAGAAACTGCTGATCTATTGGGATTTTCATGCACAACCATCTCTAGGGTTTACAAAGAATGGTCTTAAAAAGAGGAAATAATGCCTTGTTGATGTCAGAGGAGAATGGCCAGACCAGTTCCAGCTAATAGAAAGGCAACAGTAACTCAAATAAGCACTCGTCACAACCGAGCTCTGCAGAAGAGCATCTCTGAACACACAACACGTCCAACCTTGAGGCGGATGGGCTACAGCAGCAGAAGACCACACCGGGTGCCGCTCCTGTCAGCGAGTCTCGGTTTCTGCTGCGACATTCAGATGTTCGGGTCAGAATTTGCCATCAACAATATGAAAGCATGGATCCATCCTGCCTTGTATCTATTGTTCAGGCTTTGGACTCATTAGTAATAATTGAGCATCATGTCAATGCCACGGTATAAAAGTTAGAGAAGCAGAGTAATTGTACATTCATAGTTATAGTTTAGGCGGATATTTTGCATATTAACTCGGCAAAAGAAGTTAATAACAACTGCACGTGCTACTGAGAAACATGAGAAAATAAATGTTGTAAAAACTTATGTCAATAAGTATAAGTTTAACTCAAATATAAATAAGTAATAATTAATCCTGTTTTTGAAGTACACAGAGAGTGAAACACGACAAACACAACATGTGAGATTGCTGAAAAAACCAGGAGCTCTGAACACGTTTCACAAATTCAACTAAATACTTATTCAAACACTAAGGGCTCTATTTTGACGGTCCATGCGCAGAGCATAAATCGCAGGGCGCAAACGCTTTCAGGGCGTGTCAGAACGCATTTTTGCTAATTTAAGGACGGGAAAATCCGCTTTGTGCCGTGGCGCATGGTCTAAAAGGGTTGAGTTTATTTTCTTAATGAGTTATAGGTGTGTTTTGAGAATAAACCAATTAGAGTCTCATCTCCCATTCCCTTTAAGAGTCAGCTGCGTCGCACCAAGAGCGCATTCACTATTTACAGGACGCAGAGTAAGTCTAAGTGGAAAATCTGAGCATTTCACAAGCAAACAGTTCACAGTTTATTAACAGAAAACAGTTCAACAGAGCATCTACTGCGTGAGAATGAGAGATAATGGATCTACTTTCACTTTGGCTCTTGGATAGGGAAACCTTTACGCACAGACATCAATTAGTCTATAAATAAATAATTTAGTTTGTTAAGCGCAAATATTCGTTTCAAAACTATTTCTAAATTCAGTTCTAATTTCCAGCAAACGAATAAATGAACAATAATAACAAAGTGTGTTCAAAACCCTGAGTTATATCCTAAAACACATGCTGTGCCCCATATGGTCTAAAACCTGACAGGTGGACAAATCTAAGCTTGTTTTAATAAAACAAATATAAATATGGATATAATAAATAATTCTGCTAATAATAATAACATTATACAAAAGCAAATTGTTATGAATGAACTGAAAAAGCCTCCCGAGATGAAGAAGACATAAAAGCAGTGATTTTTCATATTTATGTCGGCTAGAAAATAATATGTTTTGTAATATTTTAATCCTTTATATTTATATCCTATATCTATTCTTATTATATCCTATATATATCCTTAATATTTAAATTTTTTCATATGTAAAGGTATTTGCCTATTGCTCTCTTGTGTGTATTAAGCAGTGCTTAAGCGAGGCGCCGGAGTTTAGACCGGGTTCGTTTTGGTCTAATGAAAAATCTATTATAGTTTCTCAAAATAGCGACGCGCCAGCGGTCCGCCTCATAACGCCTTCCTTTTTAGACCAGAACGCCTATGGGCGCACATATGAGCGCTAATGCATTTGCTATTTAAACAGCGTAGAACAAATGGAGTTACTAACAGAATTCCTTTTATCAAAAACAATTAATCAAATAAACTACTGTAATAAATAAATAACCCACTAGTTACTTTCACTATTAATTAGTTACATTTATAATGATGTAACTCGGTTACTATTTGTGAGAACTAACTAGTAACTATAACTAATTCCAGTGCTCAATACTGTTAATAACTGCTCTGCTGTAAACTCACATGCCAGTGTTTTTAATGATGCGATCTTTATCCATCTTCTGTCCAATGCCGTGAATGACGAAGACGATGTGTGTGGTGTTTGGAGGTTTATCATCCAGCGACGCCTCCTCTACATAACCGCGGTGCAGTCGAGTGCCACTGCTGGAGGCTGGGGAAACATCACATGACCAATATGTTTACAACACATTAATCCGCCCCAAAAATCATTTTAAACCCGGAAGCTGAAATTAGCTGACAAAAGCTCAAAATGACCCAGTTTTTCCCACAATTAAAGCTTACAGGTGCTAACATTGTCTTAACTGATGCTCAACACACACAAATCTGTTAACATCTCAAAAAAAGTACTCAAGGGTTTCGTGAACTTTTAATACTTATTTTCCCCACTGTATAAATGTAAAACGGGTCAAATAAAAATAAAGGATACAGACAGGAATAAAAGGTCAAAGTAAAAGACAAAAGTAAAAGGGATTAAAAGGAATAAAGGTAAACGTTAAAGTTCTCATACAGGAAAAAACAGTAAAATATAAAAAAGGGTAAAACGAACGAATACAGATGGGACTAAATGTAAAAGTAAAAAAGGATAAAAAAAATTAAGAATACAGACAGGAATAAAAATACCCAGATGTTGAAGCGCTCACCTTTAGAGAAGCCCAGTTTCTGTGTGACGGTGCGGGCGATCTTGGACGTGGTGGCGTCGCTGTACAGATAGACTTCATCCACACTGTACCAGTCCACATGACTGCGGCTCAGCTGCACACTGTGAATGGCTGCACGGTGATGGACAGAAGCACAACATTCAGGAGAGTTCATTACATTGACACACATACAGAAACACATCACAGCGCACAAAACACAATAGATGACAGAACTACAGGAGCAGAAGAGTCTTTTCAGTGCCTGCTCGTATCTAATGCCTAGTTCAGACTGCGTGATTTTAGCCCCGATATTGGCTCGCCGACAGGTTTTGAGAAATCGCCGACAAATGCCTGAAATCACAGGCAAATCGCTGCTCGTGCACGTGAGTGACAATCACACAGTATGAACGATCAAAGACGCGATCTGAGAGAATCGCCGATGAGTCGCCGATGCCTGTGAGATATTTGGCGGGCTGAATATCTGGAGCTGTCGGCGATTCAAATCATGCCGTGTGAATTGAGTTTTGACTGAAAATAACATCAGCGATCGCCTACAGCCAATGAGAGAGCAGCTTTCACTTGTGTGTGTGTGTATACCTGCTGCAGGCCAGCGGGAGGCTGGGGGAGAAGTTAACAGCGCTCTTTTTCGGTTTATTTGGACCCACGAAATGGAGGAAAAACTAGTGGAGGTTTGACAGGACTCAGGAGCAACCGTGTCTGTTTGACGTTTCATACAGAAAGAAATTAGTTTATTATCAATGTTGAGGAGAAATGGCTAATTCCCTTTAAACCCACATGAGCAAGTATGTACATGTTCTACCCCATTAAAGGCTTCTTTCTCATTATGTAGTTAAAAGATATACTACATGTTTTTGGCTGTGAGACGTAGTTTGGACGAAGTTGTCGGCGATTCTTCCTATAGTAAAGTCATGCAATGTGAAAGTCCCTGTCGCCGAACCATCTTGCAGTGTAAACAAAGCAGCGACGAAACGCCAGCCCAGATATTCATGCAGTGTGAGAACATCTGTGACACGACTACTTTGAAAATCCTGCAGTCTGAACTCGGCATAAGAGTCTGTTTACAGCCACTCGCTTCATCTGTTTTCTCTGATAGATACAGTCACAGTTATCCTTTTTTAAATATTTCCCAAATGATGTTGAACAGATTCAGGAAATTTTCACAGTATTTCCTATAATATTTTTTCTTGTGGAGAAACTCTTATTTGTTTTATTTCGGCTAGAATAATAGTAGATTTAATTGTTTAAAAACCATTTTAAGCTCAATATTATTAGCTATCTTAAGCAATATTTGTTTCTGATTGTCTACAGACCACTGTCATACAATGACTTGCCTAATTACCCTAACTTTACCTTAATTAAGCCTTTAAATGTCACTTTAGGCTGAATACTTGTGTCTTGAAGAACATCTAGTCGAATATTATGGCTAATAATTCTTCAACTATATGTGATTTGTGAAAACGGTTCAATAAACTAGCCACAAATGACTCTCTGCTAAATAGATATATAGTTAAAATCCTGTGCTAAATGCACATTTAAAGGAGCTCTCCATTTTACAACTCCAGAGCTGCGTCCCAAATGGCACACTATACACTATGTACTTATGCACTTACACACTTAACAGGATACTATATGTATGTAGTGGCGTCCCCAAATGGCACACTAATGTTTTTTTACTATGCGGTAATTCAAACCGTTTCCCTGATGACGTTTGACGGTTGCCAAATCAGTGAAATAAACGACCGAATTATCAAATAATACCTGCCATGAGTATTGCCGCATTCACCATCGGGAGGCGCTACAATCACTCTCGTAGGAGAATTTTGCTTTCACCATCCAAAATAAATAAAGCTATTCAACCTGCGTCCGATAGCTCCGCCCCTTCCTCTATGTAAGCAAACCTGCGGTCGTTGAGTGCGTGAAGTGTCCAACATTCCACACTTCATTGTAGCGTCTAAATGAGTGCATCATCCTGGTAATTAAAGTGCACTTATGATTTTTAGAGTTTTCAGTGTGAACGCACTACTTACACTATTTATACTACAAAATGGCGTAGAATAGTGCATAAGTATGCGATTTGGGACGCAGCTCAGGTCCAGAGGGAGCCCCGTTAGCTTAGCATAAATCATTGAACTGGATTAGACCATTAGCATCTCGCTCAAAAATTACCAGAGTTTTACAAATGTGAGCATTAAAGATCTGGATTAAATCTGCTGACAAAATATCCGTGTATACTGCACAAATCGATGATCAGGACTCAGAATGATCGCTTAATTTTCTATCGTTGTATTTGATAGTTGGGTGGTTAAATTGATATGTTATATTGTTATTTCAGTGCTCTTGTTAATAATAATAATAATAATGGCAACACAGTGGCTCAATGGTTAGCACTGTGGCCTCACAGCAAGAGGGTTGCTGGTTCGAGTCCCGAAATGGTCAGTTGGCATTTCAATGTGGAGTTTGCATGTTCTCCCCGTGTTGGCGCGGGTTTCCTCCGGGTGCTCCAGTTTCCCCAACAGTCCAAACACATGCGATATAGGGGAATTTAATTAGCTAAATTGGCCATAGTGTGAATGAGTATGTATGGGGGCTTCCCAGAACTGGGTTGCGGCTGTAGGGTTAGGGTTAGATAAAAGAAAATTAAATAAAAGAGATTTACCCTATTCATGATGCCATAACTATCCAATCAGAATGAAATGCATGAAGTGAGCAGGTGTAAACAGCCTCCTAAAAGTCTAATCTAAAAGTGCACTGAGTGTTTAGGTTGTAAAATAAGCGCACTGAAAAGCCGCCTGTCATTCTCTCTCACAGACAGAGAGATATGAACAGAGAAATGAATCCTGGAGAATCAAATCAGCAATCATTCACCTGATGTTAAGACAGCTCTGTGTCATACTTTACCTGTGCAGATTATTGATTCAAAAGAATCATCTCTATTTGATGTTGACCTTGAGGAATGTGAACATTTAGGGCTGTGCAGTATGATATTATTATATATCTATATATCATATGGAAGTCATATGATGCTCTATTGTTTATGGCGTCGCAAAATACATTGGTTATATTAATAAAGTATTTATATTTTGAATGATCATTATTTTACACTCATGGAGATAGAAATGTGAACAACAGCATAGAGAGAAAGCTGCATGCTTGAAAGTACAATATGTAATTTAGCATTACTTTATGTGGCATTTAGCATTATTTAAGTGTTTTTTATATCATTAATTTTTATTCTACCTTTTCACATCAAACATTTGCTTCTGACTTTCTGAATAAAGTGAGATAAATAAATTGCATGTTGTTTGAATTTTTAAGAGTATACTTTAAAATATAAAAAATGTAAATAAAACACTATTATTATTATTATTATCATCTGTTTATTTCCATTTGGACAGGGCTATAAAAACGTTTTTGACCCCTTACTGATTTATTACTTTTTTGCATGTTTGTTACTTTCTAATGTTTCAGATCATCAAACGTATTCAAATATTAGTCAAAATCAATAAAATGAAGCCTTTAGAATGGCCTAGTCAAAGTCCTGACCTGTATTCTATTGAGATGCTGTGGCATAACCTGAAAAAAGGCAGTTCATGCTCAAAAACCCTCCAATGTGGCTGAACTACAACAATTCTGCAAACGTGAGCGGGCCAAAATTCCTCCACAGCACTATAACAAACTCATTGCAAGTTATCAAAAACGCTTGATTGCAGTTGTTGCTGCTAAGGGTGACCCAATTAGTTATAAGGTTATTGGGCAAACAATTTACACAGGGCTATGTAGTTTACGGTAAGAGGGGTACGGCTAAGAATATTGTGGCTGAAGCCGTCAAACTGACATCATCAGAGAAGGGCCACCACTACAAATACGTACTTATTTTTGTATAGCTACATTTAATAACACTTCAGTTGGCATCTTCTAAACTAAATGTAAACACTTTATTTATACTATTATTGTTTTGGTGATTTAAAAATATATATATTTTCTATAAAAGCACAGTATGTGATTTTCTCCACTAGAGGGCGCGTATTCGCAACAAACATGTGCATCTAAAAGTGTTAATACACTCGGTCTTACTTGTTATTTCTCTGGATTATTTATTTATTTTAAACATACGAGATCATGTGAGTACGCAAGTCAAATATAACACTGTTTAAGTGTTCATTGGATATTTTAATAACCAAATTGTACATATTGTGCCTTTAATGTGGCTATCAATAGATTTTGGAACCAACACAAACGGCAAAAAGCACATCGTTACTGAGCCAACACAAACGAGGATAATCTAAATGTGGACTTAATAGGCTCATTCACTGAGAATATGATACAGCAGCAATAGGATCAACATATTTTAAACTCCGTTTCCCAGGGAAAAGTCAATTGAAGCATGTAGTATTACTCTACTGACCTACATACACACCGTAAGCTCATTATGGTGCCAGGAGCCAAACTAAAAGTACAAGAGGTCTGGATAAGGACAGATTAGACCTAAATAGCCATCCAGACCCAAATGAATCTATAAAATAGATGAGTTGTGAAATAAGACAAGCCCTAACTCTAACAAGCGCAGCATACTTGGTAAAGTGGAGCATTGGGAACTTAATTTACCTGAGGGATTATGAAGACAGCTAAGGTTAACAAGGCTTGTGTCAGAAGCCAGTCTGTGTTTAGTGTGTGGTAAGACATGCTGTGTGTGATTAAATTGAATTTATTAGATTGAAAAAACATACCTGGATTAGAATTAAAAAGAACTGCAGTGACTTCTACAGAAATCTGGCCACAAATTCAATGGAAACAGAAGTCGTGGCCACAAAAATGTTCTTTGGTACAATATAAAGCTTGAATGCAGACCAAAAACTGCTAGGAATCTCTTTTTAGTCACAGATGACTCGTGTTTGGAAATGACAGCAATGTCAGGAGGTATTTGTGGTTCGTCACATGACTTTTTAATTAGTCACATCAGTCTTGTCAGTGGTCACAACACAAAGGAAATAATTGCAATACACTTTAACATGAGACGCATTGTATGCATCCAAAACAATGCTCTGGGCATTTTGGATACATGAGATTACAGCGACAGTAGCTTTAAAAGGAAACATAGCAAGGTAAAAAAGGATAAGTGGACATGAAGGCCAAAACAAACACTTAAGCCAACCTAGGTGTGAAGCTCATGGGGGAGTTTCTAACGAGCAAGGATAGGAGAATCAGCGTCTACAAGGAGGGAAAATGGAGGACTGTGGTACCTTGACATCGCTTTCGCTTGTGACTTTTAGCACCCGTCTGATATCCGCTCCATTTGAATAGAAAGGGGAGGTAGAATGGAGGGAAGTGGGAAAGAACTAAACCAAAAAAACAATAATTGGTCACAATTGGTTATTATTACTCTGAATAAAACCCAAACAGCATTTGAGACTGATTTAATGTAAACGATCCAGCTCAATATACATGCGATGACTTTATATTGTTTTTAGCAGCACATTAACACATAAAAACAATTGAATTAATTGAATTTTAGATGGATTTGATAGCTAGAGCATGTGACTACCATAGTAAAGACACAGTAGAAACATACAATCACACTGTGTGTAAAAGTATCCATACATTTGTACATTAAAACCAATTGGTTTTCATCAAGTGTTGATGTTTTGATACCCCAGCATGTGTTATCTTCAATTTATCAGGCATTGTTCAGGTCTACACCTTTAGTTCGCCATGCTTGTGTGACATGAACAACCAACAAGTATTATTAGACCAGAGAACTGGTAAATATACCATGTTTAAATGGCAGGAACATCTCCAAAATAATAGAAAAAAGCACATATCCAAATCCTGTACACACAAACAAGCAAAAATACAAACATACGTGTAGCACATAAACCTTTATTAACCTAAACACATAATGATATTCATGTAATCTAGGATATTCTACACAATTAAAATGGTAAACGGATGTTTTTGACAGAGAGCATTCACTCCTCTGTGAGGCTGTATCATTCATCGTCTGCTTGAGATTTGCTAAAAATCTCTGAATGTTAGCATTTACAGTTTTTGTGAAACATTTTAATAGATATAACTATAAAGTTGAAGAGAAAATGAAGAAATGTGAAATTTGTCTTTTTCAAATATTTCCCAAGCCATGTTTAATTGAGGAACTTTTCACAAAACTTCCTATTATATTTTTCTCTCGGAGAAACGCTTCTTTTTGTTTGTTTGTTTGTTTGACTGGAATACACTACCTGACAAAAGTCTTGTCATGGATCTCAGTTGTAAGAGTAGCAAATAATAACTTGACTTCTAGTTGATTATTTGGAAAAGTGTCAGAAAGTAAATTTTTCTGTTGAGCTGCATCCCAATCATCACCAATACTGCAGAAGACCTACTGGAAACCGCATGGACTCAAGATTCATAGAGAAATCAGTCAAGTTTGGTGAAGGAGAAATCATGGTTTGGGGTTACAATCAGTATGGGGGCGTGCGAGAGATCTGCAGAGTGGATGATCAAAATCAACAGCCTGAGGTATCAAGACATTTGTGCTGCCCATTACATTACAAACCACAGGAGAGGGACAATTCTCCAGCAGGATAGCGCTCCTTCTCATACTTCAGCCTCCACATCAAAGCTCCGGAAAGCAAAGAGGGTCAATGTGCTCCAGTTTTGGTCAGCTCAGTCACGAGACATAAACATTATTGAGCATGTCTGGGGTAAGATGAAGGAGGAGGCATTGAAGATGAACACAAAGAGTCTTGATGAACTCTGGGAGTCCTGCAAGAAGGCTTTCTTTGGCATTCCAGATGATTTATTAATCAGTGATTTGAGTCATGTCAGAGATGTATGGATGCAGTCCTCCAAGCTCATGATGGAGTCAGACACAATATTCATTCTGTCTCCACTGCAGCAGGACTTTATATTCTATACTGGACATTATTTCTGTTCAGTGATGAGACTTTAGTCTGAGCAGAGTCAGATCTTACTGTCCTAATCCAATCATTAATAATCAGATATTATTGTGCTCAAATAAGCGTCATCTAGAGGCCTTTACCTTTCATATAAGCCACCTCTGAAACTAATTGATCAACTAGAAGCCAAGTAAGTTAGTAATTGTAGTTCCTAAAACTTGGATAGGCGACAAGACTTGTCAGCTAGTGTAAATTTTACACAGGGTGATTTAAATAGAATACCACAACTTTGAAAATAAATATTTAATCAAAGAAACATGATGGAACCCTGGGTAAATAATCAATGTGGTGAGTACTTTCAGTAAAAAACAAGTTCACAGATGTTCAATATGACTCGTGTAACGTCATCATCAGCTGCAAAAGTTCAGTTACAGTACTCAAGACCGCAAGAACAGAGAACACGTGAAACTTCCCGGATGTGTTCTTGATATCGAGGACCCACCAATGCAGACTTGAGCACCGAACTTGCTCTAGAAATCCCAGAAGTCATTGCGACTGGAGGTAGGAAGCGCAGGATTTTATTAAATTTAATATTACAGTTCAGATATTTACCTCAGGAGTTTCCCTAAATGAAACAGTGTATTTAAACATCACCATGGACATCTTAATAAAGGAATAAACACATTAATTTTAATAAATTCATAATAAAATCTGTATTATTTATGTTGTGCAGAGTATATTTATAATGTTTTTATGCACAGTATATATTTTGAAAAAGGGGAAAAACAATAAATCGTTGTATGAATGCTGTAACGCTTAAATACTTTTCCATTTAAAACGCGTGAAGGTCACTTGACCATCAGGAAGAACGCAGCATCTCATTTTTCACAGGGCGCGTTCTCTGTTCTCGCGGTCTCCAGAATTCGTTCTTCCGAGGACACCTTGGCAAGACCGGTCTCCACAAGAATGCAAGTATTTTCTCTGTGTTCTTGGAATTAAGAAACAGCCATTAACTGGTAAGGTCAATATTATTCGCCCCTCCTACCCTCCCCAACCCAAGATTATTTTAAACCTCATTAAACATTAACATTGACCTTTAAGTTTAATCCTATTATCTGGTAAAATGTTATGTACTGCCATCATTGCAAAAAAAAAAAAATACTAGAATGATAGAGAATTATCTGAGAGACTAAATAGTTTAAGCACTGAAGCACAATAAAATGTGGAAACAGTGACACTGTGTTGCTAGAACAGACTGAAAACAAAAGAAACCACAGCAGAATTGTGCGAGCAGAAAAGGTCCCAGTACAGAACCCTGTGGGACTCCTTGATGGATGGCGAGAGTGCAAATCAGTTTTATAGCTTATTCAGGAGGATCTGCTGTCCTGCTAGGACAAAACTGTGAAAGTGCAGAGCAAGAGATTTGAACTGACCGACTAAAGTGGATTCAGCAGTTTTATCTGGGTGAGAAAGTCTTATATTTGATCTAATGATCCTTTTCCTGTGATTAACAGCTACAGTAGATGAAAAGATTAAATTAGATTAAATCCCATTGGAGGACATTCATTCAGCACTCGTGTGACTCAACGTTTAAACACACATTGGATGTAATTTAGCATGGCCTACAGTACATTTATTTCCTTGTCAGTACTCTAAATTATTTTTAGAAACTGCAGATGTTAACAGAAAATAAAGACTATCAGGGCTCGAAATTGCGACCATTTTGGTTGCATATGCGCCCGAAATTTCATCTATGCGACCTTAAAATATATTTAGGAGCATTTCTGCGAGTGCTTAAAATTGTTGTGTGCGACCAGTTTTTACTGCAAAATGTTCACCACATGCGCCACATGTTCACCACATGCGCGGATTCGGGAGAAATTTACGCAGAATGCATCTCTAAGCTCTTTAACGCGAAACGCAGCGCTCAGGAATGGTTGTCATGTCAACTTGCTGCAGTAAACAAAGACAGTTCGTAATGCTTGCCCCCCCTTCGCGCTTTTCTTATTGGCCCACCACTGCTCTAGCACTGAACGCAAATGATTGGATAATATCAGCTGTCAATCACTCAGTGCCTTCTAGCTTCGGATGACAGAGAGCTACTAACACGAAAAACTGTAAAGCGCTGAAGATTAGAATGAAGATAACACTGACAGATTTTGTTTTAGAAACCATGACATCTACAGTTACAAATAATGACACATCTTACTAGTGATTATGTGCTGAATGTTAGTCTACCATCTACACTTATCCAAGAGTAGAAGACTTCCAGTGGCTTCAAGTCCGCTATGAAAAGTCTTTGGTATGGAATTTTCAGATAACAGTTTGCCACATCTAGCACGAGAGCTTCTGTATAATCCTTCATATAATCGTCAGATGCTGTCCGCCGTGCTAATGGCAGATATATGTCAAATTACACCACGTACACTATCGCAAACGGGTTTGCACTGAGTAAACTTACATCGCTACTCCTAAAAACACCGGTATTGCTATTAACACGACGTATGCATATAATAAGGCACAGTATTTGTCAAAAGCATCAGTTCAATATCAGACAGCACTTGTGAGAACACCACAGTTATACAGTTAACCGATTCATTCAAGCAGTGTGTGCAGGGCCGGTGAGCGCTCCGTGCTTTGGTCACTCAGTTCTGTTATAAAATGTATTTTCTTGTGATAACGGGATTTCGTTGACACATATTTTCCTCATGCTTGCATATATATTATTTTTATTTATTAATTTTTTTGCTTGTTAGTTTGATTAGTGTTGATTTCAAATGCTATAAATATGTTTGTATAAAACTTGTAGTAACGGTGCTCATAATTGGTGGGTGCGACTAAATTTTGGCTGATGCGCCTAACTTTTTAAAGTTAGGAACACCGGTGCTACCAAGCAAAAAGGTTAATTTCGAGCCCTGACTATAAATCAACACACAGTAACTCTGTTATTTCTGGTATTTCTATTTCGCCGAACAGATCCTCCACTTTTGGTGCTCATAAACAATCATAAAGCTCTCGTGCCGCAGGAATTAGGAGGTTTGCTGAAGGTGCAGCTGTCGTGCAGCGAGGGGTTTACGTCTTTAATAAACTACGTCAGTTAGCAATCATTGAACAGTAAGAATGAATCATTCATCCATATGAAACAGTCCCTTAAAAGTCACGACTTGCTTTCAGTTTCGGGCTCAGGCACGCTTTGCACACACACACACAAGCGTACTGCGCCAAAGCCCAAGTGAACCGCGCTCAGCCACACCTCTTCCAACTGGGCCAGTGCCAGTCAAGTGAACCGCCCCTGAGCCCGATTCAGCGCACTCACACTTCTCAAACGAACCGGGAAACGGGCCTGGGCATGGTTCGGATAGCATAGTGTGAGTGCGCCATAAGTCTGAATTTGCCAGGGGGATGAATCATTTCAGGCTTGACTGAAGCTAGTGACATAGAAACAAAAAACGCGGACATACAAACAGTCCTCTATCAACAGGTATGGATAATACAGGCATGTGCAACCTTTGTCATAAAACAAACTCTGATAGACTCGTCGATTTCCAATATTTCTAAAACTCCCCACCAGCCTCGCACACAGGAGGAATGCTCTCGCTATAGATTATATATGAAAACAGCAGTTATGTGCAGGTATCAGATTCTCTCACCATCTTTTCTGTCTACAGTCTTGGCCAGAGCATCCGTGTCGAAGGTGTCCTGAATCTGCTGTCCTCTAAAACAGGTCAGGTGCTCTTTCTCGATCAGCTCGCTCTCGTCCTCCTCTACAGGAGCCCATGTGGCATCGGTGAACCACTGGCCTCTCATCACAGGGATGCGCTCCTGTTCTGTAGAAACACACAACACAGGGCTGAGACCATACACCAGGGGTCTAGTTTATAAATGTGGCGTATGCACACAAAAAAAAGGTTTTTTAACTATACTGTGGACTTAGGGAGAGCCCACTTGGTTTGACGTGATAACATGTTCTTGAGCGTGCCTTCCAGCAATGACTTACAAACACTTACAGGATAGCTGTTCTTTAACAGTCTACAGAGTGGAGGAACTATGACGTTAATTTGTATGCAAAAACCCGGAAGGGAGTTAGCATTTTAGCAGTTCCGATTTCCTCGTCCCAAAGTCAATGGGCTTTTTCAATGGGATTTCAGTAAAGCGCTTAAATAAGGTTCGTGGCAAACACAAACTCAAGATACGTTTACGTTTTACTCTACAAATTTAAAAACACATCAGTAACGGCACTCTCTTGATATTTTAAGGGTGCTTTCACACCTACACTTTTGTTTCGGAACGTATCTCGTTTGCCCAGTTAGCGCGGTTGGTTTGGCATATGTGAACAGGGCAATCGCGCTCTGTTCCGCGTCAAAGTAATCGCTCCGAGATCGCTTGAATGAGGTGGTCTCGGCTCGATTGAAAGGAACCCTGGAGCGGTTCGATTGCAGTGAGAAAGCGACACGATCCGAGCGCGGTTATATCACAGTGTTTTATGGATATGTAATAGGCATACGGCTATATGAAGAGAGAATTATGAGTAGGGCGGGAAGTTTCGCGAGTCTCCGGATGCCCGCAAACGAGTGATGATCTCCCGGTAATCTCGCGTCTCCCTCCCGGTCCTCAAATAGGCATCGTCGCGCACCCTTCTCACCTCTCCCCACCGCATCTCTCCTCAGACACGTCGCGCGACCTTGTCAAACACCACCAAACCACCACCTCTCCTGACAGCTTAGCGGGACACTGCAAAATAAACCCTGACACTCTGACCAATGTGAGGAGAGTTTACTCGCACGTGACTTGTTTTAGCTCTTTTGGTGCGATTAGAAACTTTGCAGTGTGAAAGTGAACCACTCCAAGAGCAAAGAGCAACAATGTAACAATTGTAATCTCTGTTTCGGAACAAATGAATCGATTCACAGGTGTGAAAGCACCCTAAATCAGTTGCACTCCTTTAAAAAGACGGTTGCTATAAAGTTGCTAATTGAGCAATGGAGCTGAACTGGTCTGGAGCACAGCTCACTTGTGTTGGCCGTTTGGATTTCATTTAGATTCATTTGTTGATCATTTATTTTAATTAAACGACATTATGAAGATACTGCTCACCAGTGCAGCCTGTCTCTTCCCTGCTCTCAGTTATGCAAACATGTGAATAAATATGTAAAAATACAAACATATTAAGTGTGGTTTAATTATAATTTTATAATTCTAATTTTGTTAAACTCAGTTTAAAATAATAACCCAGACATCTCTGTTTTAAGAGTATGCACAGAACATCTCTTGTGGCAATTTAATGCTTTTATTTGAGGATTCTTCTAATTTGCATTGAAAGTTAAGCACTTCACTGTTACAAATACGATTTTTCACAAAGAAAATGACAATTATTGTCATTTTGGAGTTGGAGTTTAGCTCCAACCCTAATCAAACACACCTGAACCAGCTAATCAAGCTCTAACTAGATATACTAGAAACTTCCGGGCAGGTGTGTTGAAGCAAATTGGAGCTAATCTCAGCCGGACAGCGGCCCTCCAGGACCGAGTTTAGACACCCCTGCTTTAAGTGATACAGCTGACGCCAGTAATAACCGATACTTCTTTATTTTATTTATTAAAGGGCACATAGTTTACCCCTTTTTTATGATTTAATATTAATATTCTGGTTGTTCTGAGTGTGCCAGTTCAGGTTCAGTTCAACACACAGTTCAGATGTTTTTATTATAATGAGTTAAATAGTGTCATGTTGGGGGCGTTTACAGTTTGCTGTTTTAGGGGCGTGTTGCTTGACAGAAACCCACGCCGCGCGGAGCCGCTGACCCGAAGCACCGCCGCGTGCACCCCAACAGAAATCCACACCCAGAACTCCGAAATGCATGGCGCCACGCAAAAGGTACAAGCAATAATTCCGATTACAGCGATAATGTGGAGAATATTGATCTTGTGTTGAGCCCAATGAGCCTTACATAAAAAATTGAGCAAGGGGGTTCCTCTAGTGATATCGCTTTGACTCACACGCTGAAAATGGCGGACGTGCAACAAGAAATCAATATCGGTGGGCGGGGGGACTGCTCTCCTACGTAAAGTTGCAGTCGATCTGAAAACCGTTCCAATTGGTCCACCGTTTTTATGTTGTTAAATTGAAAAAAAAAGGACTCTGTGTGTGTTTATATCACCCTAATATGACCCTCTATACACTATACTACACATATGTCTGTCCAAACAGCTTGAAAAGTAGATTTTTCACCACAGGTGCCCTTTAAATTACCAGTTAATTATATTTCATCAACGTCTACTCCTACTCAAACCCTCATAGTAATGTAAAAACAGTAATTAGTATTATTCATATTATTTACTAAATTACTTTATATTGTATTAACAGGCCAGTAGCCAGCCTGGTGAAAGGGATGGTTCTTTTTTCTCAAAAAATTTTTTTGCAATTATTTACCTAATATTCTGTTTAATTATTGTTTAAATATTGCACTAAGTGGCATTTTGATGTATCAAAAATATTTTCTAAAGATTTATAATAAACAAATATAAAAAAGAGCTTCAGTTGTTTTCTAGCCTCTCTTGAAAAATTCATCTAACACTATTACAACTACGATTTTTCACAAAGAAAATGACAATTAATAATTTCTTTGTTATTAAAAAACAGCAGGATGTAAAATTGTATTTTTTCCTGCATTAACGAAGGTATTATTAACCCTATTATGTATCATTTATCCTGATTAAACGCATATGATTGTTTGCAATGTAGAGAATGCTCAATTAAAAGATGTTCTTCACACCTGACGTGAACACAATGCCCGGGTGTCTCACACACACACACCACACAATGTGAATAATTCAGTAGAAACTAAAGGCAGGCACTTTTCTTGGAATGATGCGCATGTTTTCACGCTTGGAAGCGTCTGCTATTAACTGTGTGTGTGTGTGTGTGTGTATGGTGTGCAGACACGTTGGAGGATCACACAGTTGAACACATATCCGCCCCCCATGAATTATTAGCCCCTTACTTTCTGTTTAAGGGAAACCAAATTTCCTCAACACATTTCTAATCATAATAGTTTGAAAACATTGACAGATGCATTTTTGAGTATTTTTAAAGTACTGTAAAATACTTGCTTACACAAAAAACCCAGAAATGGTTTCCGTATTTGGGTAAAAACTTAATTTTCTTTCATGGCAAGGTTGACATTTGCACGGAATTGCTCATATATATATATATATATATATATATATATATATATATATATATATATATATATATATATATATATATATATATATATATATATATATCACATTTTTCATTGTTTATCCCAAAGGCAAAGACAACTCATAAATCGCGTAACAATATGCGATTTAAAAGGGTAACTACTAGTATATATTAGCGACAACAGAAGACAGACTCATAACAATTTGTTTTTAAAAAACATATTGACTTACATTGACATAGTATTTGTTTTTCCTTTCTTGGAAGTTAATAGTTACAGGTATATATATATATATATATATATATATATATATATATATATATATATATATATATATATATATATATATATATAATGAATCAAGGAAACATGGAAAATTTGTAATAGTACACCACTTATTTTTTAGGACTACACCACTGCTGTGAACTACCTCACAGTAATTTGCAGTGAATTTACATACAGTATTTTACTGTGAAAGTAATGCATTTATATAGAGGTAAGGTTGGTTTCATAATCGCACATTCGGACTTTCCCCTTAATAATATAATTTTATTAAAGCATTATTTGCAAACTTTACATAGTGAAATCATATTAGCAGCAAATGACTATCAAAGTACACCATTGTTCACAGTCAAATTAATGGTGTTAATGTTGTTTAGAAGTCATACTTGCATGCTAATTCCGGTCGAATATTCAAAGTAACATAGTAAACAATATAGAGACTGCTAAATGAACGAATGTGCGAAAATAAAACCAACTTTACCTCTATTGCATTTATTAGCCAGCAATTTACTGTGAATTTAAGGCAATATTTTCACAGTGTATACTTACGATTCCAGTACACTGGATAGCACTCTTTACTCCTCACATCCACTTCATAGAGTCCTCCTCTGACACACACCGCTTCTACACCGGCGTCCACACTTTCACGTCTCTCCAGCGGTGCTCCATCCTCTCCGAATCTCTCCTGATTTACAGATCCTCCTGGGTTCAGCTGGGTGAATCTGCGATACATGATTTCTATATTGAGAGAGTCGTGTCCCATGAAAGGCTTCCACGTCTTTTTGTCCTCTTTGTAAAACCACCTGACTTCCTCCGGTCCCAGTTCTGTGACCACCTCAAATCTGTGTCTAGGAGCGCAGGAGCGTTTGCGGATGTCCAGCGCTTTCCCATGGCAGTCCGACACAGGGCTTGTGCAGTAGCTGGTATTGCTGTTATGAAGGTAGTTGGCAACAGAAGTTGTGCTTAAATCCAGATGGTCTCCAGAAAGAGCATCCTGGGTGGGGTTTCTGAGCGCCAGTGTCATCTCGTCCCGATGTGGAGGGTGTCTCTCCATGTACATCCCTCTCCCAATGGACTCATCACACAGACTGAAGAAGGCATCGTTCCAGTCTCGGTTGCCAAAAGACAGCTTATTGCCCGGGTTGTTAATAAACCGTGTCTTCTTAGTAAGAGCGCTCATAATAACTCCTTGCTTGTCCTGAACTGACCTCTGTGCAGTTGGTCAGAAGTCATATACCTGACAGTATGACGTCATCCCACAACAACAGATGCCTGACTAAAAAAGTGCACATGTTAATAAACTCTCTGTCATGTGATTCAGCACAGGTCATCGCTTCTTACATGGACATGAGTCTGACTGACTTCTATCGAGTCATTTACCTGACAATATGACGTCATAATGCAACATTAGTAACCTACCTGCAAAGGTACTCAATTAACACAGACATTAAACAACTGTATGTCTATTGAAGAGTTTGTCGCTTAATAACTGGTCAGGTGAGCCTGACTGACCGCTAACGAGTCTTATGTCTGACCATAAGACGTAATAACGCAATAATAGTAACCTACCTGAAAAAGTACCCCATGAACACCGACATTAAACGACTTTATGTAGTGCTATTGGGGAGTTTGACCCTTAATAACTGTCAAGGTGAGTCAAACTGACTGCTAAACGGCCATATACCTGACAATATTACATTAAAGTAATCGAACTGAAAAACTACCCCTTTAACACCGACAATAAACGACTGTATGTCATGTTATTCAGCAGTTAGCCGCTTCGTAACTGGTCAAGTGAGTCTGACTGACCGCTAACGAGTCAGATACCTGACAATATGACGTAATAACGCAATAATAGTAACATACCTGAAAAAGTACCCCTTGAACACACACATTAAACGACTTTGTCATGCTATTGGGGAGTTCGTCACTTAATAACTGGCCAGGTGAGTCTGACTGACCGCTAACGAGTAATATACCTGACAATATGACGTCATAGCGCAATAATAGTAACCTACTTGACAAATAACCATTTAAAACAAACATTAGACGACTTTATGTCTTGCTATTCGGCTGTTCGTCGCTTCTAAACTGGTCAGGTGTGTCTGACGAGCCTCACAGCTTCCAATATGACATCATACCCAATTAAAAAGTATGATAAACGCAACTTACCCCTAGAGAAAAGAACATTAAACGACAATAAGTCACATAATTTAGCTGTTTTGTGACTGGCGGCAGCGAAACGGTAACGTTAAAGTGGAAGAACCGGTGTGACGGACTGCACTGATTCCTGCACTACCGGATTTACGTGCTCGTGCAAGCCTGCTGCGGATCAAAGCAACCGGAGGACTTCATTTCACACGGTCACCCGCTTCAGCCCTGTTTATCCGTCAATGAGTCCGCGTCCCAAACAGAAACACATCAAGTCTGTGCGATATTCCGGTCAGTCTGACGGCGGCGGGGACACAGACTGACCCGCTGGCACGCTGACAAGTGCAGGATGGACGATCTTACGTCACAGGAGACGTAACTTACGTAACGTGCACGTATGCGCGCATCGCGCACTCACTAGGCAACCAGGTAGGGGTGTCAAACTCAATTCCTGGAGGGCCGAAGCCCTGCACAGTTTAGTTCCAACCCTGCTCCAACACACTTACCTGTAGGTTTCAAACGAGCCTGAAGGACTCAATTAGTTTGATCAGGTGTGTTTAATTAGGGTTGGAACTAAACTGTGCAGAGCTGCGGCCCTTTTGGAACTGAGTTTGACACCTGTGAGGTAAACGGTTGTTGCTTTAAGTTGCAGGGGTGTCCACACTCGGTCCTGGAGGGCCGGTGTCCTCAAGAGTTTAGCTCCAACCCTAATCAAACACACCTGAAACAGCTAATCAAGCTCTAACTAGATATACTAGAAACTTCCGGGCAGGTGTGTTGGAAGCAAATTGGAGCTAATCTCAGCCGGACAGCGGCCCTCCAGGACCGAGTTTGGACACCCCTGCTTTAAGGTATACTGACGCCGGTAATTAACGATACTTATTAATATTGTTTATTAAATTACCAATTAATTATATTTTATTAACGTCTACTCCTACCCAAACCACCATATTTATGTAAAAACAGTAATAACATCTAGTATTATTCATATTATTTACTAAATTACTCTCATTATATTGTACATATAAATACATTAATAATTGTACATAAATAAATATTGTGCGTTATATCTAAATTACTCACATCATACAGGCCTGTAGCCAGCCAGGTGAGAGGGATGGTTCTTTTTTCTCTAAATGTGGACTTTTTTGCAGTTATTCACCTCATTTTCTATTTAATTATGATGTTTAAATACTGCAATAAGTGGCATTTTGTGCACTATTTTTAACTGGATTAGCTTGTTGTTTCCTCCATTTTTGATGTACCAAAAATATTTCCTCTCTCTCTCTCTCTCTCTCTCTCTCTCTCTCTCTCTCTATCTATCTATTTATATATATATATATATATATATATATATATATATATATATATATATGTATATGTATATGTATATGTATGTGTGTGTGTGTGTGTGTGTGTGTGTGTGTGTGTGTATATATATATATATATATATATATATATATATATATATATATATATATATATATATATATATATATATATATTTATATATATGTATATATTTTTAATGTCTGGCGTGGTTCAAACAGTGAATTATGTCTGATCAAACAAAAGAATAGTGAAATATGAACACAATGATCGCTCCCTGTGGCTTGTACAGCACCTCTCATCAGTTGGAATACAGTAACTTTTGCATAGATTATGGTGGAGAGATTTGTCTTTTTTCCTATGATTACAGACATGTGCAGGAACCACCAACATTAATTACAGCACGCTAGACCACACAGAACCTAAAAGGTACACTTTCAAATTTGAGTTTATAACAAAAAATACAAAAAAGCGCCTCTTTTTTTTAGGTGTTTATTATAACACAGACGACATATACAGATATTTTAAACACTTTCAATAGTGTTTTATGAAAATTCAAAGGGTTTTCTTTAAAATGATACCAAAGTTTTGCATTTACACCTCTGCATGTGGATTTGGGAAGCTTTTAAATTTGGGTAGGCAAAATCCAGGCGGAAATCCCCAACATAGCAGCAGAGTTAACTTGTTAAACTAAATATAGATTTTTATTTGGTTTGCACGCGTGTACTTGCTAAATTATTTTAAGGCATAATTTGCAATATTTCAAGAGTAATTCATAAAAAAGAATTAAAAGTACATTATTTCATTAACCAGAAACAAAAATATAACATTACACTAAATTCATTATTTTTAGTGTGTCACCCCAAGATTAAGTCACCCCTAAGGAAATTTTCTGGGGGCGCCACTGGGTCAAGGATCAACTCTGATAATAACTCTTTTGGGAGTTAATGATATTTAGATTATTTGCTAATGACATTTTTAAAACGAGTTAAAATCAGAATCCTTCAAAATCGTAACAGCATCAAATAAAAATCAATATTCTAAATATAAGCTGATATCTGCCGGATCTATATTCTTTTGTACAGTTCATTGGACGAACTTGTTGCATTCTTCTCTAAAGTCATACTCAAACATGTCCAAGAGATGGCGCTGTTGCTTCATTAAAGGTCCTCATTTAAAGGGACAGGTCACCCAAAACTGAACATTCTGTCATTTATTCCCATTGATTTTCTCTGTTCTGATGAACACAAATAGATATATTATGAAGACATTATGAACCATTAACTTTGCGCTGGTTTTTGTTTTTGTGAATCGTAAGTATACACTGTCTACAAAAATGCAGGCTAAATGTATTTGAAATGTTAAACCTTTAAGTATGTGTGTGTATATATATATATATATATATATATATATATATATATATATATATATATATATATATATATATATATATATTTTATATATATATATATATTTTATATATATATAATTATATATATAAATTATAATTATATATATAATATATATATTTTATCATATTTAATTATTATGATAATTAGTTTTAAATAAAATATTAAATCATAAAAACATGGTACTGCACAGTCTAAAGAAATAAACTGGATATTTTATTTATTTCACAAAATAATTTGTTAAAAATGTTAAATATTAAGTATATATAAAATATAAGTTATATGCTAATGTGCAAGCCTAAATGAAAAAAATCCCACCATACTGTACACTGATAACGTTTTTGACCACAGCATTCATTTTATTAGGTTTTGACTCAAAAAGCTTTGTATATCTGTGTTATAGCTTATTATTAATTTATTATCTGTACTAGATTATTATGTTATGAATCAAAAACTTATAGAACCATTTTAATCAAAAAGGTTCTTTGCACTCAAAGGGTTCTAAATGGAACCATTTTTTGGGTAAAAGGTTCTACTGGCCAAGTATAGAACCCCAAGGTTCTATATAGAACCTCTAGGAACCTTTTTTTTAAGAGTGTGTGGTAATGTGGGCTGGTGTGGCTACAATGCCAGGGCTGATTTTTAGTCCCAGTACACCCCTGGCCCCGTAGCATACGCGTGCCCTTCACGCAAAAGTAAGTCAGCCTAAAGACTTGTTTGCAGGAAGAATGGGACAAAATTACACCTGAAACACTTCATCACTTGGTCTCTTCAGTCCCTTAACGTGTTAAATAAATAAATACAAATGATGAGGAACACATTAAATAATGTTTGTTGTATTGTTTGCAATAAACACAAGTCAAAGTAAATCTAGAAATCAACACTTTCTGTTGTTATTTGCGTTTTTCATACTGTCCCAACTTTTTCTGATATGGGGATGTATTTAGATGGTTATTTTTTGCAGTGTAGTGTTTCTCAGTGCCTCTGTCCAGGTCTGAACATGCTGACCAAATACTTTATAGTCCTAAATTTATATTTGCAGACCTCAGTATTAATCTTGAAGTGTCTCCAACATCGGGCCCCTGTTCTCTAGGCGCTAATAGCTGTCATGAAACCTACTTTGCAACAAAAAAAAACACACACACATTTGAACAACTTGGGAATGTCGAGGGGCCCTAACATTGTATAACCCTTCCAGGCCTTATTCTGCCATTGTCAGGCCGTGGTTCTTTCAGCCATGTTTCCAGGGAAGCTAAAAGCCATTCTCAGTATATTCCCCTGCCGTGATTTGTGTGTTCAGTCAAGATTGTGTGGTTTCCAGGCAGAGTACAAAATGGATGTGTCTGCTTCTACTGTTTACATGCTCCGTGAGATCTAGCTCTAGCTAATGTGCTGCAAGTGTACAGCTGTTATCGGACGGCCTGCGAAAGTTTATACACACACACCGCCATTACAACAGCAGCAGTGGGCCAGCTCCTGCTTGATATTTGAGTAAATTAAAGCTAAACACATTGCTTTTGTTTACTTCTATCCCCAAAAGCTGCATTGGGTTACGCTAATTGATGTACGATAAATGCCCCGGACACATCTGGAACAAGTCTGCGCATGTGAACTTTTGTGATTTTCATATTGGATCTTCCTGTTTATGACATGTGCGTGTTATTTGTGCATGTCAGGACTCTTTAATGCAACGAGATCAGAATGTGTGTTTACATTTGTGGTGTGTTTTGTGTGTGTGATGTAGCATGTGTGCCGGGACATCGGATCTGCTGCTCGCCACATTCTGGGCTTGCAGGTGGTCTGTCCGCGCTCGGGGTCTAGAAGAGGATTTCATATTTCATAGGAGTACAGCATGCTCTGGACAGCATCATTGAGTCCACATGGAGAGCCAGAAGTTGTGCTGTGAATACTTGGCTTGAAGCCGTTTATGGGATCAAATTCCTGCATGTATCGTGCATTACAGATCGAAGCATAACACGTGTAAATCCAAAAATCGGCATCAAGTGTAAAATTATATGGCGCAGATATGAAAACTAAACATTAAATAAGAAACAATGAGGTCATGTGCTGAAATGTAACAAGCGTAAATCCAAAAATTGACATTGTGTGTAAAATTGTAATGCGCAGAAACGAAAACTAAATGCCGAATAAAAAACAATGAGGTCACATACTGAAATATAAGCATAAATCCAAAAATGTACGTCATGTGTAAAATTATATCACGCATAAATAAAAATTAAATGCAGACTAAGAAACACTGAGGTCATGTAGAGAAATATAATAAGTGTAAATCCAAAAATCGGCATCGCGTGTAAAATTATAATGCGCAGATATGAAAACTAAACAATTAATAAGAAACAACGAGGTCATCTGCTGAAATATAACAAGCGTAAATCCAAAAATTGACATTGTGTGTAAAATTATAATGCGCAGAAACGAAAACTAAATGCCGAATAAGGAACTGCGAGGTCAAGTACTGAAATATAAGCATAAATCAAAAAATTGACGTCATGTGTAAAATTATATCACGCATAAATGAAAATTAAATGCAGACTAAGAAACACTGAGGTCATGTAGAGAAATATAATAAGTGTAAATCCAAAAATCGGCATCAAGTGTAAAATTCTAATGTGCAGATATGAAAACTAAACATTAAATAAGAAACAATGAGGTCATGTGCTGAAATATAACAAGCGTAAATCCAAAAATTGACATTGTGTGTAAAATTATAATGCGCAGAAACAAAAACTAAATGCCGAATAAGAAACAGTGAGGTCACATACTGAAATATAAGCATAAATCTAAAAATTTACATAATGTGTAAAATTATATTGCGCGTAAATGACAAGTAATTGCAGAATAAGAAACGCTGAAGTCATGTAGAGAAATATAATAAGTGTAAATCCAAAAACTGGCATCGCGTGTAAAATTATAATGCGCAACAACGAAAACTAAATGCCGAATAAGGAACTGCGAGGTCACGTACTGAAATATAAGCATAAATCAAAAAATTTACGTCATGTGTAAAATTATATCACGCATAAATGAAAATTAAATGCAGACTAAGAAACACTGAGGTCATGTAGAGAAATATAATACATGTAAATCCAAAAATCGACATCGCGTGTAAAATTCTAATGTGCAGATATGAAAACTAAACAATAAGAAACAACGAGGTCATCTGCTGAAATCCAAAAAAATTGACATTGTGTGTAAAATTATAATGCGCAGAAACGAAAACTAAATGCCGAATAAGAAACAGTGAGGTCACATACTGAAATATATGCATAAATCTAAAAATTTACATCATGTGTAAAATTATATTGCGCGTAAATGACAAGTAATTGCAGAATAAGAAACGCTGAAGTCATGTAGAGAAATATAATAAGTGTAAATCCAAAAACTGGCATCGCGTGTAAAATTATAATGCGCAACAACGAAAACTAAATGTTGAATAGGAAACAACGAGGTCATATACTAAAATATAGTAAATGTTCATCCACAAGTGTACATTGTGTGTTAAATTGTAATGCGCAGAAATGAAAACTAAATGCCGAATAGGGAACTGCGAGGTCACGTACTGAAATATAAGCATAAATCTAAAAATTGACGTCATGTGTAAAATTATATCACGCATAAATAAAAATTAAATGCAGACTAAGAAACACTGAGGTCATGTAGAGAAATATAATACATGTAAATCCAAAAATCGGCATCGCGTGTAAAATTATAATGCGCAGATATGAAAACTAAACAATAAGAAACAACGAGGTCATCTGCTGAAATCCAGAAAAATTGTCATTGTGTGTAAAATTATAATGCGCAAAAATGAAAACTAAATGCAGAATAAGAAACAACGAGGTCATATACCAAAATATAGTAAATGTAAATCCAAAAATTGACATTGTGTGTTAAATTGTAACACGCAGAAACGAAAACTAAATGTAGAATAAAAAAACAGTCATGAACTGAAATATTAATTCATTTATTTTATTTTCGGTTTAGTCCCTTAATTAATTTGGGGTCGTCACAGCGGAATGAACCACCAACTTATCCAGCATATGTTTTTATGCAGCGGATGCCCTTCCAGCTGCAACCCATCTCTGGAAAACATCCATTCACACTCATACACTGCGGTCAATTTAGCTTACCCAATTCACCTGTATTGCATGTCTTTGGACTGTGGGGGAAACCGGAGCACCCGGAGGAAACCCACGTGAACGCAGGGAGAACATGCAAACTCCACATAAAAATACCAACTGACCCAGCCAAGGCTCGAACCAGCAACTTTCGTGCCGTAGGTAGACGACAGCACTACCTACTGCGCCGCCTAACTGAAATATAACAAGTGTAAATCCAAAAATTGACAATGCGTGTAAAACTGTAATGCACAAAGGCGGAAACTATATGTAGAATATGAAACAGCGAGGTCGTGTACTTTAATATAATAGGGTTAAATGCAAAAATTGACATTGTGTGTAAAATTATAATGCAGGTGAATTCTAAATGCAATATACGAAATGAACATAAATTTAAGTGTAAGAAGGAAATCTAAATGCAGAAAAAGAAACGATGACATTATGTACCTAAATTTAAGTGTACATTTTTAAAAATTACATTCTGTGTTAAATTGTAACAAGCAAAAACGAAAACTAAATGGTGAGGATCATAGCATGATTGGACACTCTAGACAGAAAAGCGTGATCGGTCACTCCAGACAGAGAATCATGATTGGTTGCTCCAGACAAAGCAGGATATTGGTTCCTCCAGACAGAGAAGCATGATTGGATGCTCTAGACCAGGGGTGCCCACACTCGGTTCTGGAGGGCCGGTGTCTTGCAAAGGTGAGTTCCAACCACAATCAAACACACCTGGGCTAGCTAATCAAGCTCTCACTAGGCTTTCTAGAAGCATCCATGCAGGTGTGTTAAGGCAAGTTGGAGCTAACATCTGCAGGACACTGGTCCTTTAGGGCCGAGTTTGGACACCCCTGTTCTAGACAGAGAAGCATGATTGGGCGCTCTAAACAAAGAAGCGTGATTGGTCACTCCAGACAGAAAATCATGATTGGTTGCTCCAGACAGAGCATGGGATTGGTCGCCCCAGACAGATGACCATGATTGGTTCTTCCAGACAGAGATGCATGATTAGACACTCTAGATCAGTGGTCATCAAACTTGTTCCCGGAGGGCCGGTGTCCTGCAGATTTTAACTCCAACCCTAATAAAACACACCTGAACAAGCTAATCAAGGTCTTACTTGGTATACTTAAAACATCCAGGCAGGTGTGTTGAGGCAAGATGGAGCTAAACCCTGCAGGGACACCGGCTCTCCAGGACCAGGATTGGTGACCCCTGCTCTAGACAGAGAAGCATGATTGGTCACCAGAAACAGAATCATGATTGGTCACTTTAAACAAAGAGACGTGATTGGTCACCAGACAGTGAACCATAATTGGTCACTCCAGACAGAGAAACTTGATTGGATGCTCTAGACCAGGGGTGCCCAAACTTGGTTCTGGAGGGCCGGTGTCCTGCAAAGTTTAGTTCCAACCACAGTCAAACACACCAGGGCTAGCTAATCAAGCTTTCTAGAAGATTCCATGCAGGTGTGTTGAGGGAAGTTGGAGCCAAACTATGCAGGACACCGGCTCTCTAGGATCGAGTTTGGACACCGCTGCTCTAGACGGAGAAGCGTGATTGGCCACCAGACAGAGAATCACGATTGGTCACTTCGGACAGAGAAACTTGATTGGATGCTCTAGACCAGGGGTGCCCACACATGGTTCTGGAGGGTCGTTGTCCTGCGAAGTTTAGTTCCAACCACAGTCAAACATACCAGGGCTAGCTAATCAAACTCTCACTAGGCTTTCTAGAAGCATCCATGCTGGTGTGTTGAGGCAAGTTGGAGCTAAAATCTGCAGGACACCGGCCCTCCAGGACTGCTCTGTGATTATCAATGTCTATCACTTTGTGACTTTAGTTTCTGCTGTGATCATTTGCTTGCACTTTGTTTGAGTGTGGTGTATTTAAGTAGTAAGAAAATTCAATAAATGCCCTTATTTGCATAGGAGGCTCCTCTCGTCGTACCACACTTGAGTTCAGTGAGTTCCTGAGAGAGACCCACTCTTTCACAAATATGTGTCACAAAGAAGTGCTGGATTTTGCTCACCTGTGGCCATTGAAGTGATGGAACAACTGAATTAGTGCATATGTGCACAGCAGCACAAACTATGCTTGTGTAGATGTGTATACAGCATACCTTATATAATGTTTTTGTTTTTTTTAAGTAATTTTATCGAATCAACAAGGGTTAGCAACAGGTCGCATTAACAGGTTTTGGATGGTGCTGGAGCTTTCACATATTGAATGAGAAGATCCAGACCACAAGTACAGATCTAGCCTTTCCCACATCAGTTTCTTCACCTTCACTTCTGAAGCACAAAGGAAACTGGAAATGACAGTCAAAGATAGCTATGAACAAAGAATGTGCCTTTTACAACAGAAACAATGTGTAAATGCCCTTCAGGGGTCAGAACTAACAGGTGTGTGCCAGCCTCACTGATCTTTTATGCACATGATTATTTGTGATCTTGTCTGTGGGCTGCAGGATGTGGCCTGTGCTTCTCCCCCACTGCTCCAGCTTCCAGCACCTGCGGGTCACTGAACGTGCCCTTCTTAGTGTGAAACAAGCCCATCAAACAGTTCACGTCCTCCACACTGAAAACCCCTAACGTTTTGCTAGTACTCCAATTTAGTTATGAAAACTGCCTTTCTGAATGTTCATATTTAGCTGAAAGTGAATGCGCACAGACAATCTTCACAATGCTTGGATTATAGTGCCAATACAGAGTAATTGGTGGTTCATTCAACTGTGGTGACCCCTGATAAATCAGGGACTAAGCTGAAGGAAAACGAGTGAGGGATTTTTGACACCATAATTCGGGGTATGTGCAGGAATCCTTAAGATAATTTCAATACCTTGTTAAGACTTTTTAAAGAACTTCAAACTTGCATTTAGAGAACCTCATCGCCTCTTCTAATTCTCATCGGTATCAAACCTTTAACTTAATAAACAGTTGTAGTTAAATAAATCTATGGAGCACAACCATGCAAGAGAACTCAGATAAGCTCAGTAGAAACTAGGGATGTAACAATATTGTAAATACCGTCATACTGCAATAGTAATGTTTTTCAATATTGCCGAAGGCGCATGACTCAATAAAACTATATTTCTGAGACAAGTTTGCTCAGGCGAATGAAGCGAATGGGAGGTAGCGGGAACTACAATTCCCATCAGCCTAGGCGTGGCCTTCATCCTTTGCGGTCTGTTGTCGCTACAGATCCAGTAATGCGGAAATGGAGTGTGCTGCTAGTAGCGGAGAAGAAAAAGAGCTGGAAATGATCGTACCTAAAGCGGGTTTTAAATCGGATGTGGGAAAGCATTTCGGTTTCTTTCTAAATAGATACGAAAAAGGAGAAAAGGTGACAGACAAAGAAAAAAACAGTATGCAGGCACTGCCAGACTGTGGTGAAATATAAGTCGGGGAATACGACTAATAACAGTCATGGGGACTGCAGAACACAGCACACTTGTTAGATTGATGCAGACATTGACTTGTACCGCAAAGAGACCTCTATCTCACTCATGGCTTGTCCTCTCAAGTGGTGAAAAGACAATGCACAGCGTTACCCACTGCTGTAAACCTTGGCTAAATCATATCTCTCTGTCCCAGAAACCTCAGTCCCAAATGAGAGGGGTTTTTCTGTTGCAGGGGACATGCACAGAGATCCCAGCGTTTACCAGTTTATAGTTATAAGATAATTTTCCTTAAAAAACCCATCTCTATCTAAGTGAGTGAGTGATTAAATGTTTAATGTGATGAGTTTTTAACAATACTAAATTGAAACTTTATTTTTTTATATGGTTTAATAGTTTTTTGTTATTAAAATTGAAAAATTGAAGTTCCTGTTTCGAAACGTACAGATAGATGGCTAATTTGTATGTCATTGATATGTTCAGTGCTAAGGTAAATAAACACTTTTGGCACTTTTTTCAAGTCTTTTAATTAGTTTTGTTTTTCCTGTAAATTATTCAATAAATACCGTACCGTGTCATTCATACCGAGGTGTCATCGTACCGTGAAATTCTGATACCGTTACATCCCTAGTAGAAACAAAGCTTGAAAGAATAAATCCCGCTGTTGTTTTCACTCTTATTTCTTTAACCATGAGTACGCAAACTTGCATTTTCCCATTTTTCCATCTGTTTCGCTCTATGGTTTCAGTACATGTGGAGAGCGTCACATCACCTTCCTGCATTTGTCACAAATCATGTGACATCACCCGGATGGAGGAGCTTGGCCGGACGCACCCAAACCAATTGCGTGGATTGAGCTTACCATTGTTAATATTAGAAGAAAAATAAATATATTTACGCTTTTTTTGGAGTCAAACACTTTGGACAACGCTTGAACAAAATTTAAAACCTCATAAAAACACGATTAAGACTCATTGTCTCATATTTGATTTATCGACTTTATTACTTTTTAGGAGCCAGCGGACACCCTGTTATTGTAGGGATCGCAATATTTATGGTTTGGGTTAATATTACAAACTAATATTAATTGAATTGGAGTCTTGGCGATGTGTCGTTTTTATGTCACTTACGTTTAAAAAAACGTCAAACTGTCAAAAAGACAAAAGTCTAGAGAAGTCTTTTTTTGGCCCCCTACTCTCAGGACTGCCATTGGAATATTATTAACCCAGGGTCATTCCGATTACGTTCCGCTGTTTACATTTCTGGAGAGAGCAAAATATGTCTCAGGAGGTATTTTTTTTGCCTTTTTGTTTTAGCCAATGCACCAGAGACCGCTGTGTATGCTATTTCAGATCTCAAATTTCTCTCACGAGTGCTATTCTCACACTTGCTGTTCTCCCGTAAATCCAATAGAAGCTGCAGTCAACTTACTGACTAACCGAACGATACCCCCACCCAACCTCCTCCCTAAGCCCAACAAATAGTGTTTTAAAAACCACTAATTAACCCAATCACCCCCTTCCCTATACCCAACCGCAGTGTTTTAATAAGCCCTCGTCTGATTTTTACCATGTTTTCAGATTTTACCACATTCTCACCCTGTTATTTACTTTATTTTATTTTTTTAACTTTTTAGCTTTTGTTTTTGTCTCACTTGCTTTCTGGAACCGTTCTTCAACGCACTCAAACCCTGTTGTTGCGGTTAACTCTGCTCTGCACCTCAAGTCTGCCGACGTACATGTCAAGCTACTTGACAAACTGGTAGCAGCAGGAAAGCCGTCCATATGAAGGTAAGTGGTCAGCTGGTAAGCAAGAAAAGAAACGGCGTCATACCGCCCAGTAGCATTCGTTTTAAAAACGAAATGCAGCCATACGTACTTCTGGCTACATAATTCGCAATCTCCAGAAATGTTTATAGGGCTACGTTTTAAGAATGAGACTATGTTGAACCTTATTGGCTTTATATTGAAAAAAAAAACTCTTATTATATGATTTTTATTCATTTTTATAAACGTACAGGTTTTTAGAGCAAGTAGTTAGATAGTTTTCTACCATTTTTTATTCCTAAATGTTTTCCCCATAGCCAAATGAATTAAAAGTCCAAACACTATCGCAGAAATGATTAATAAAATGTAAACAAATTAACTTGCTTTCAGTTGGCTTATTATTGGTGCATATATTAATGTGTTCCCACGCTAAATTAGTCTCACAATGTACCTTCATACTCCACGAATGGCAAATATTTTAACTTGCATTTATAAACACCCTTAAAAAAGAACAACATTGATTACACTGGTTTTAATCTGCAAGAATAAAGGTGGAATAGCTTTCACAGCATAATACTACTCACTACTACACTCGTCTCTGGAGGACTTTTATAAGGGCTACTATTTACTCATATCTTGAGTAGTATTTAAACGGATACTATTACTCTACTTGCACTGCAAGTATTAGTACTGTTATGTACCACTGTATCTCACAAGTAGGTTTGAAAAATAAAGATGGACTTGAAGATTCTGTTTTATTCAAGCGAAAGACAGACCACAACTGAGCAGGTTGTACTTCCTGCTTCCCTTCACGCATCAACAGCAAAATAATAGTTCTTCGCATGAAAGTCCTTTACATAAACATCCCAAAAATGACATCCTGGGCCGGGTTTTTCAAAAGGTTTAATCCGAATAAAATTGATCCGGATTTAGTAATCCTGTTTTTGCGATCCGTGAACACGTAATCCAGCTTACTTTTTGAGCCAGTTTTTCAAAGCAATATCGGACTGGATCAATCTGATCTGGATAGGAACTTTTCAGGATCACTAAATCTGGATTACCAGTGCTCAAACAGGATAGGACATCACAATGTAGAACTACAGATATGTAAAGAGTAAAATAGCATGGGGTCTATATAACTTTATTTTTATTTGAAATGAAAACTAAGAAAATTTAATAATTATTAAAATAATAATAATAAATAAATAATAATAAAAACAAGAAAAACAACTCTTTAAGCAGTCCGGTCATTTGAGACCTACAACACTGTACATTGAGGATATTTATAATAAGTTTCAAATATAAATGTAAATAAAAAAAAGACTTAATGTCAAAAACTCCACAATAATGTCAGACTTCCACATCTGATGTGGGGAGACCAGCTTGTCTGAGCGCAGCCTTTAGGAGGCGGATCTCAAGTCATTGGCCTTGGTTTGCTGCAGTTTGGTCAAAGTCAGTTGTTCCTCTACCAGGTGAAGCTGTGCTTCTGCCCTTTCAGTCTCTTTTTGCAATTGTTGAAAGAGATTTCAAAAATCCGTCATTGCCATTCTTTGCATTTTTTTTATTTATTATGTAATCATTGCATGCATCACTAATAAATATTCTAAAAAGAAAAACATTTTCCATTGTGATGAATATATATATATATATATATATATATATATATATATATATATATATATATATATATATATATATATATATATATATATATATATATATCAATTAGTGAAAGAATAAAATGTATTGTTTTTGGTCAGTTTTGACAGCTGTTTGGGGGATTATTTTATGAGGCCAAACTCTTTCTACTTTGCTGTAGGCCTATACTGAAAGGCTGAATACGTTAAAACCTATAATCACTACAGCCTATCGGATGAACAAATAAAATGAAAACCTTATGAATAAATAGTATATCTCGTAAGATTCTGTATGATCCAAAAACAGTATTATTTAATACATTTTTTAAGTTTTCATTACATTTTGGGCATGAAATCCACTCTAAATCCACCCTTCTGATGGGATCAGTTTAATCCAGGTTTTTTGGATCAAAGTGATCCAGATCCTACAAAAAAGGTCTGAAAAACCCAAACTAAAGGTTTGATCCGGATCAAAACCAAGATTGGATTATGTGATCTAATCCGATTAGGTAATCGTTTTTTTATTTTTGAAAAACCCATTTTCAAGATTTGATCCAATCCCTTTTCCAAAATCCTAGTGGATTACTTTTACCCTAGTGCAGGGGTGTCCAAACTCGGTCTTGCAGGACTGATGTCCTGCATATTTTAGTTCTAACTCAAATTAAACAACACTTGAACCATCTAATCAAGCTCTTTCTAGGTATACTAAAAACTTCCAAGGAGGTGTGTTGAAGGAAGTTGGAGCTAAACTATGCATGACACCGGCCCTCCAGGACCCAGTTTGTACACCCCTGACTTAGAGAGTCCTCTTCCACCAATGATTAACAGGAATCATTTCAATTTCTCTCCACATGAGGGCAGCACAGCACAATAGAGTTTAGAGATTTATGCAGAACCAGAGCCACATTTCTCCGTATTCTCCATCTGGGCCACTTTCTCTCTTGGAAACAACATCTAGAGTTATGTTGCTATGAAATAAATTTATGCCGTGCGTTAGACAGCTCGAAAAAGCATCAATGGCCGTCTTGGGCCTCCTCAAACCTTCACGCACACACATGTAAACACATGGGTCCGAGTGTAGGGAGCCGTGTATATTTCCTCCAATTTGAGGGGAGGGACGGGGGTCTGCGGGTCTGGTGACCACATGTCTCCTGTTGGCTTTTGTGGCGCTTATTGCTGGGTTGAGTTTCCCACTAAAGCTCTATACAAGGTCTGAAAGAAACCTTCTGAAAACATTGTGTCGAGAGGTAGGTGAGGACAGGGGTCTGACTGGAGACCCTTTTGACCCCTGTATACTACAATGCGTCTGACATTACCTTCACTCGTCGCCTCACACACACACACAGACTTGTTCCTATATCCCGGTGGGGACTCTCACAGACATAGGTCCAAGATGTTTCTATTATACATCGAAATTATTATACATACACTATTATACCATATTTTCTCTACCCTCACCCCAAACCTTACAGGAAACACTTTAAAAATTCCAAATGAAGTGGGATTTATAAGCATGTTTACTCATGTGGGCCAATTTTCCCAAGTCACCATGAGTCTGTGTGCATTCAGGTTTAAGTCCCAACCTGGATATTAAAAGCAAGTACACACACATGGGTTTTCATGTATTATGGGGTCTTTCCATAGCTGTAATTATTCTTATACAGTTTAGACGCTATATTTTATCCCCCGACCCTCAGAGGAAACATTCTGCAGTTTTACATTTTCAAAATAAGTCATTCTGTATGATTTATAAGCATGTTTACCCACGGGGACCTCACTTTTCTCAGGTCCCCATGAGTCTGTGTTAAAGGATTAAGTTCCCACTAGGATATAAAAACATGGATGCACACACAAACACTGGATTTTTTTAATGTTTTACGGTGCCTTTCTATAGTTGTAGTTATGCTTATACTGTACAGAGTGTATTTTCTATCCCCCGACCCTCACTGGAACCAATTTTTAATTTTCAAAGTACTTTATTTTGTGTGATTTATGAGCCGTGTTCCTCGCTGGTACAAAATAAATTTCCCCACACCGTCAAAAATTGCTGTTATTGTTATTATTGTTGGAACATTTGGTCCCCAAAACATAGTAAATACTAGGACCGCACACACTCATCCGACAACCATAAACTTCCTCCTTTATCAATTACAGCTGACATGGTTTCATCATGAGAAAAGTGAATTACATTTGTACAAGCCAATTGTATTCCCAATTGTTATCCCAATAGTATGACATATTTGATTAAATAATATTGGAATGATTTAAAGGGAATCACTGCAGACTTGAGTAATGCTGAAATGCATCATAGAGATACTCTTTATTAGGTACACCTGTCCAACTGCTTGTTAACGCAAATTTGTAATCACATGGCAGCAACTCAATGCATTTAGGCATGTAGACATGGTCAAGACGATCTGCTGCAGTTCAAGCCGAACATCTGAAGGGGAAAGAAAGGGGATTTAGGTGACTGAACATGGCATGGTTGTTGGTGCCAGACGGGCTGATCTGAGCATTTTAGAAACCGCTGATCTACTGGGATTTTCACGCACAACTATCTTTAGGTTTACACAGAATGGTCCGAAAAATATGCAGTGACTGGCAGGTCAGAGGAGAATGGCCAGACTGGTTCCAGCTGATAGAAAGGCAACAGTAACTCAAATAAGCACTCGTTACAACCGAGCTCTGCAGAAGAGCATCTCTTAACACACAACACGTCCAACCTTGAGGCGGATGGGCTACAGCAGCAGAAGAGCACACCGGGTGTCGCTCCTGTCAGCTAAGAACAGGAAACTGAGGCTACAATTCACACAGGCTCACCAAAACTGGACAATAGAAGATTGGAGAAATGTTGCCTGCTCTGATGAGTCTCCATTTCTGCTGACACATTCGGATGGTCGGGTCAGAATTTGGCATCAACAGTATGAAAGCATGGATCCATCCTGCCTTGTATCAACAGTTCAGGCTGGTGGTGGTGAGGGATATTTTCTTGGCACACTTTGGGTTCATTGGTATTGAGCATGGTGTCAATGCCACAACCTACTCTAGTATTGTTGCTGACCATGTCCATCCCTTTATGACCACAGTAAACCCATCTTCTGGAGCGTGAATCATCTCAGACTGGTTTCTTGAACATGACGATGAGTTCACTGTACTCAAATGGCCTCCACAGTCACTAGATCCTAATCCAATAGAGCAGCTTTGGGATGTGGTGGAACGGGAGATTGGCATCATGGATGTGCAGCCGACAAATCTGCAGCAACCGTGTGATGCTATCATGTCAATATGGAGCAAAATCTCTGAGGAATATTTTCAGTAGCTTGTTGAATCTATTCCACGAAGGATTGAGGTAGTTCTGAAAGCAAAAGGGGGTCCAACCCGGTACTAGTAAGGTGTACCTAATAAAGTGGCCGGCGAGTGTGTAGTACATCTTAAAATGTTCAAACAGTAAAATGTATTTTAATTGTGATAATGTTCGTCTGATCATCTAATGTAATACGTCATCAAACCACATTAGTCATACAGGTCACGTTTAGCTCGTTTATGAACACATTAAGCCCCCTGGAGCTCAAAGGTCACTCTGCTGAGTACGTGTGCGTGCGTGTGTGTGCTTGTGGGACAGGCTGACGAAATGGCTCTCTGCATTGGGTGTGTGGGGCAACAATGTAGGGATTTCTGAGGGGTTGCTGGGCAGCTTCTTGGGTATTCGGAGTGGTTGAAATGTGGTTGATAGGCTATTGCTTTGATACTTTACTACTTTGTGTGGTTGCCAAGCAGTTGCTAAATCATTTAAGTGGTATTAAATTAAATTAAGTGGCATGTTGCAGCATTTAGCGGTATAATCCTCAATTCAATTCACCTTTATTTGTAGAGCGCTTTTACAATGTAGATTGTGTCAAAGCAGCTTCATATAGAAGATCATAGTAAAAACTTAAGTATAGGTTTAAGTTCAGCTCAGTTCAGTGTGGTTTAATAGTCACTACTGAGAGTCCAAACACTGAAGAGCAAATCCATCAATGCGCAGCTCTACAGATCTCGAATCATGCATGCCAGTGGCGACAGCGGTGAGGAAAAAACTTCACCAATTGACGAAAGTGAAAAATTAAAAAAACCTCGAGAGAAACCAGGCTCAGTTGGGCACGACCATTTCTCCTCTGGCCAAACGTCTTGTGCAGAGCTGCAGTCAAGGCTGGAGAAAGCTGGACCTCAGCGAAGACTCGTCTGTCCTTGGAGCATCACAGGAATCAGTCTCATGCTCTCCGCTCCTCTATGACCACAACAGCAGCTGCTCAGGATACGGCCTGGTCCAAGATATGGAAACCTTGAGATCATCTCGTCGCTGGTCTTGGATCTAATCAGTGGCTCGTCATAGTCTAAGGGCCTCGGGATGAGTATCCCCGGGTGGAAATGGGTAAAGTCTAGAACGGATATGCAGCCGGCCGGAAGTGTGATATGCACATTAATAAAGCAGCATTTTTTATGACACTGTATAACAATAATTAATATTTTTACAGTACTGTGAGGGTTGGGTTTAGGGTTGGGGTGGGAGTAGGCGTTAAAAAATACATTTTATTGGGTAATTTAATAGATAACATAACTAATACTCAGTACAACAACTGTTTTTACGTTACTGTGACGGTTGGGTTTAGGGTTGGGGTGGGGGTAGACGTTAATAAAATACAACAAATGAGAAATTTAATAAATAATAGAAATAATTCTCATTAACTTCCGGCCGCAAACGTATCCGCTCTAGCAACAACCGTGGAAATGGAGAAGGGGTGGTATGGTGGCTCAATGGCGCTTAACAGCAAGAAGCAGGGCCGGAGTGGGACTCCTTTTTAGCCTTGGAGTTTCAAGCCTCAGACCGGCCCGCCTCAGTTCACGACTGACTATATTGAAATAAGGTCATTTCCAATTCAGTTTCTAATGACGCTATCACGTCTTTTTTTGAGAAAACAGCTGCTTTAAAACTTCAAATGTTCAACAACCCTAACAGTATTATATGTCTCAACAATAAAAAAGATTACTCAGACGAGGATCAATCCCGGGTCGCTGGCGTCAAAACCTAACGTGCTAAACACTCGACCACAACAATTATGAAATCATCCTATTGCAGGCTGCATCTTCATCACGAGGCTGCGAGAAAATAGATAAAAAGAGCAGAGCTGCGGTAAGAAGGCTGTGGTCAAGTAAATAAATACATTAATTTAAAAAGTGTGACTGCTGAGAGCAACAGATTCTGGAGCTAGGGAGCCTCGCGGCCAAAAACGGACCGGCCCACCGGGAATTCTCCCGGTCCTCCCGATTAGCCAATCCGGGCCTGGCAAGAAGGTCGCTGGTTTGAGTCCTGGCTGGACCAGTTGGCATTTCTATGAGGAGTTTGCATGTTCTTTCCGTGTTGGCGAGGGTCAGTGGCGTTGCGTGGGGGGGAGGGCTTTAAGGGCCAATGATGTATTGTCAAAAGCCCCTGATATTATGGTATATGTTGCAATTAAGTTATCCAAGTACTTAATTTTACCACATACAGTTGAAGTCAGAATTGTTAGCCCTCTTCGGTTTATTTATTTTTTCTTCTTTTTTAAAATATTTTCCAAATGATGTTTAACAGAGCAAGGACATTTTCACAGTATGTCTGATAATATTCTTTCTTCTGGAGAAAGTCTTATTTGTTTTATTTCGGCTAGAATAAAAGCAGTTTTGAGTTTTTTTATGAACCTTTTTAGGGACAAAGTTATTAGCCCCTTTAAGCTATATTTTTTCTCTATAATCTACAGAACAAACCATCGTTATACAATAACTTGCCTAATAACCCTAACCTGCTTAGTTAACTTAATTAACCAAGTTAAGCCTTTAAATGTCACTTTAAGCTGTATATTTATGAACAATATCAAGTCAAATATTATTTACAGTCATCATGGCAAAGATAAAATAAATCAGTTATTAGAAATGAGTTATTTAAATTATTATGTTTAGAAATGTGCTGAAAAAAATCTTCTCTCCGTTAAACAGAAATTGGGGAAAAAATAAACAAGCGGTCTAATAATTTAGGGGGGCTAATAATTCTGACTTCAACTGTACATCACCAGACATCCCAAGCTGGGAAAAGTCATTTCCAGGAGAGACAGAGATGAGATGTGGGGGCAGTTGAGTATGGCGTGTCTGTAGATCGGGGGTGGAGGTGGGATGAGCGATGTATCTGAAGAGCAAGAGGGGTTGCGGTTGAAAGGGGTACGCAAAGTATTTGAGAACCGAGCAGGAGACTTGGGTTTTCCGAGAGATTATCATTGGTTTGCAGGCATCCGGGAGTCTCCCGCAAATGCATAGAGACTAAATGCATTACGTGATTTTACTTATAAGTTACTATCAATTAACTTGTATTGAATTTATCAAATTACATACAATGACTTTTCTACAAAAGCATCTAAGCACGTCATCAGGTCTCTGAGTATTTTACCGTCGAGTTGCATAACATTTATATTACAGTTCTTATCAAAGTGTGTCTAAAAACAGATATAAGCTGCTCAAATTGTTACAGTCAGCAGTCTACCCACAGCAGTGCCATTTTTACTCTCTCTTGCAGTGGAAAATTGTTGTGTATTATTACCATCTTGTGACCCTGCCTTCATTCAGATATGCTTTCGGGGTCAACAAGACATGCGTATTTGATTTTACATGGATGCTCCAGTCTGACGCTAGCCTGATTGAATCACATCTAATGCAATGTACTCTTGCGCTGACTTTGATCCTCCCTCTGTCCCTCTCTCTCTCTCTCTCTCTTTGTCTGCTCGTTCATTCCTTTATTTTGTAAGGAGCGAGACGCCTTGACTCTGATATGCTGAAATTGATTCGCAGGATGCTCTTGTTCAATTGTAAGTATCCCGCTAGGATCAGGGTAGTGTGGATCAGAGAATCGATAGTGTTTTTGAAGCAGTCACAGAATTCTGTTGTAAACAAAAACAACACATTCTCACTTCCGATTCATCCCATATTGACCCATATTGGGTCGCTTTTTGATTCTCTGGGTACTTCTCCGAGATCATTTTACAATAATTGGGTTCCTTCGATTTTTATTTATTTATTTATTTATTTATTTATTTATTTATTATTATGTTTTATTATTTTATTATTATTATTATTATTATTATTATTTTGTAATGAAAGGAATCAATATGAATCAGCTCTTTACTTTTTGATTTTCTGGGTACCCCTCCAACGTTATTTTACAACAAGCAGGTTCCTTCAATTCTTTCGATTCAAAGGAGTCAACTTGAATCAATTCTTTACTTTTTGATTCTTTGGGTACCCCTCTGAGGTCATTTTACAACAAGCAAGTTCCATTAATTCTTTTGAATCAAAGGAGTCAATTTGAATCAATTCTTTACTTTTTGATCTGGGTACCCCTCTGATGTCATTTTACAACAAGTGGGTTCCTTCAATTATTATTATTTTTTTAGTCAAAGGAATCAATTTGAATCGATTATTCTCTTTTAGATTCTCTGGGTACCCCTCCGATGTCATTTTACAACAAGCAAGTCCCTTCTATTCTGTTGATTCTAAGGAGTAAATTTTAATCAATTCTTTACTTTTTCATTCTCTGGGTACCCCTCTGACGTCATTTTGCAACAAGCAAGTTCCATTAATTCTTTTGAATCAAAGGAGTCAATTTGAATCAATTCTTTTCTTTTTGATCTGGGTACCCCTCTGATGACATTTTACAACAAGTGGGTTCCTTTGATTCTTTAAATTAAATGAGTCAATTTGAATTGATTATTTACTTTTTGATTATATGGGTACACCTACGATGACATTGACAAAGAAGCAGGTTCCTTAAATTCTTTGATTATGCGTCCCATTAAAAGATTTTCAAGTAATTTTGAATCTTAATCTGTTAGATATGAATCGTCACCTGTATTTATTGCTAAAAAAATTTGCAATAAAGTAATTTACGAGGTAATTTACAAGTAATTTACGAGGTTTTGCTTGCTGAAAACAGTCCGATTCCTGCTCGTTGATATCTTAAAAAGATGCTCCAAAATATTAGCATGACTGCAGTCAGTCACAAGACTCAGAGGGAACCAATAATATTTGACAACCAAATTTGTGACAGACAACACCTGAGATGTACGGTGCATGAAGATGGCAATCGCATCAATTCCACCCACAAATAATTTGTGCTGCCTTGAAGGTCTTGGAGTATCTGCCTGCTATGTCCTGTGTTTTATATTGGCAAATGGTTAGGTGCAAGGCCTGTGCTTAGCATTTGTTGAAACACTTTTCGGCATTCTTACCCAAGCAATTTTTCACTGGTGATGATCCAAAGGTTTATCATTTAAAGCAATGGAGAACCTTGCACATCATAAAACGGCACCACAGTGGTACTCCAGGTGTCAAAGAGTGACAAGAAAGAACATTTTAAAAGTAATGCAGAGTACAAGAGGTCTCTCCTACACTAAACCTCAAGTATTTATAGTCTTACATCCATGTCGTGCAGTAGAGGTTGATATACCTGCTTCCAGCTGCAGCTAATCTGGGATGGAAGGGCATACAGTTACAACAACAGGAAATAGTTCCTTACTCAGGCTCAAAACTACACCAGACCTTCAAATCCAAGTTTCCTCAAAAAAAAAAAAAAGAGGCCCACATGCTGTGCTCAAAACAACTTTGACATTCAACATCTTAAAAGGGAACAATCACATCTCTTATGTTGCATACAGCTCTTTCTCCTGTGTTGATGTTATAAATTCTTACAGGTAGAAGTAGAAGAAATACACAAAACATTGCTGAAGTTATCAACTTATTTTTAGAAAAAACTGGTAGAAAACTACAAAAATAAAAACAAATACATACATATATATGGCTTTATGTAGACAACACAGGTGCACTATGCGGTAATTTGAAATAGCTTCAAGAGTTCACACTTAGCTAAATTTTCGCAGAGCCGTAAACCAGAATTTTGCAAAGCAAAAACTCAAGTGTGATGGCAGCTTCATGCTGGGTTGACACCAAATGGGGAATTAAGTATTTTTGCAAGTAAATTGCATACAAGTCAATGCAAACTTGAGATCAGAGGTGGTTTACTGTCCTGCGGTGTAAACGATGTGGAATACACAATATGTTTGCTGTGAACGCATGGAGATTTTCTCAATTGCATCTTCCTTGTTTGGTGCAAACCCAACTGCGTTGGCCAATCCTGTAGTGTCAGGCCGTACTCACACTAGGTACAGTTGCCTCGAACCGGGCCAAAGCACGCTTGTCCCCCCTCCCGTCTCCCCCGACGGCCCGCGCTCACACCACAAACGGGCTTCGGCACGCTTACGTCATCGCTGCTGCGCTGTTCAGTGAGAAGCGCTCTCTCACACAGCAGCACAGTGGAGATTTCTCTAGTTATATCGTTTCAGTCGTTTGATATGCCGTCAAATATTTCACCAAACAGTCCTTAGGAATGCGGGGAGACGCAGTCGGATATTTCGCCGAACAGATCCGCCACTTTTGGCGCTCAAAAACAATCATAAAGCTCTTTTGCTGCAGGAATGAGGAGGTCTGCTTTAGGTGCAGCTGTCGTGCAGTGAGGAGTTCTCGTCTTTAATAAACTACGGCAGTTTGCGTTCACTGAACAGTAAGAATTATTAATAAATCCATATGAAACAGCCCCTTAAAAGTCACGTCTTGCTTTCAGTTTCGGGCTTTGGCGCGTTTTGCACTCACACACAAGCGTACCGCGCCAAAGCCTAAGTGAACCGGGCTCAGGCACACCTCTTCCAACCGGGCCAGGGCTGGCCAAGTGAACCATGCTTGAGCCCGATTCAGCGCACTCACACTTCTCAAACGATCCGGGAAACAGGCCTGGGCACGGTATGGATGGCATAGTGTGAGTAGGCCCTCAACCACACTGCACCCAGAGTTTCAGAAAATCTTTGAGGTTTTGTTCACCCAATACCCCATAAAAAAATGTGTTTTTAAAAACACCCGTGTTCGTGTGGACAGCGCCTCAGTGCCTTGCATGTCTATGTGCTTTCTCATCATTTTTTCAGCCACACACAGATGCACGTGTAGGTGCATTTCCCACATCTATCAAGTCTCTGTGGAATTCTAATCTCTCCCAACTCCAAAGGAGCCACACTTGAGCTGTGACCTCATTTGGATTGCCAACAATTATCCCATTAGTGTGAAGAGGTGTACCTCTACATCTAAGGCAGTGCTGTGTGCAGGAGGTGGGCTGAAAAGATCAGTGGTCTCTTCTTGGTTGACAGCACCCAGACAAAACCCTCTCTCAGACAGGCCAGCCCTCCTACACCTGGAAAGAGGAGTCGCTGCGAGAGGAATCACAGGGAAGCAGCCAGCACTTCAAAGCAGAGCCGATCACCTGCGCCAAAGGCACGCCCATGCAGTCAATGCATATAGAGAGAAACACATACCACAAGAACCACTGTGTGACGTCAAACAGACACAACAGTTTAACATCCACTTATCAGATGACAAATCTTATCTTGGGGAACACCGCAACACCAGTATGTCTTACAGTAAAAGACCTTCACATCTAGACCTTCACAGAGACTTTTGCTCAAAGACACCTTGAAGATAGACACGCAGCACCAATCGCCGTGCCTGGGAAACTTGCGATAGGACTGCAGTAGGAGCTGTTTGAAGCCAGCTGTCACAACCTGACAGGCTGTTGTTTTAGGGGCCTTTGGTATGGCCAAGGGGCCGAGGGGAGAAAAAAAGCACCAGGAATTTGTGCAAGTCAGGACCTAACAGTAAATCCTTCGTCCGCTTCCTGTCCCGCACTGCAGATGGAGGGGAGAGCAGGGAAAAAAGCAGGATCACCAGGGGAGGGACCCATCCTAGTATGTGGACACTCTAGACGTCACCAAATACTTCTGGTCAAACCTTCAATTCAACAAAACACACTTCTCACCCATTACAATTACTTATCCAGGTAACCATAGCTCCAAAGAAAATATCACAGTTACTAAAGATAACAAAGGGTTGGAGGGAAGGCCTACAGAGACCCCAGCCACAGGATTATCACAGAGATGTGAGGGTGAACTCTTTTGACTTTGAGCAGAGCTTAGGCTGGGAAGGAGTAATTGGGGTGCAGAAAGTTACCTCAATTTCAACAATAGGAGTCACCCCATAATGTGATGTCAAATATAGTTTTCTAGATGTTTGTATCAGTATGTTAGTCTTAAAGGGTCACGAAACACCAAAACACATTTTTTGAGCTGAGTCGTATATGTGTCCCACACTGCTAAAAACACTATTAGGACACCTATATTTCACTAAAAAGCAAATTTCAAGCAAATTTGTACTTCCGGTTTGAAACTAATTTTTGAACCTGCATCACGGCCATGAGATAATAGCTTGTATTCCAGCGTGCAGACTGGACGTCTGTGCCAGAGTGCGTCTTACAGTGTGATGCATTAATGCATGAGTAAGGCTTGGTTCAAACCAATCAGCGCACTCTATTGTGCAACTTCATTAATATTCATTACTGTCATATAGGGGTGTCACGATTTCGATTTTTAATCGAAATCGATCGAAATTTATGCTCAATTTCGATTATCGAATCAAAAAATAGAATGGTCGATGCTGCCACGCCCCCATGTCACGTCAGCTTGGCTTGCCAAGCGGGAAAAAACAATCTTGTTGAAGTGCTTGTTAAACTGCAGAAGCAGGAGACCCGTCGACAGAGCTTAAACCCTCTCCTCTTTCAATGAAGTCGCCGGTGTGTAAGCATTTTGGATTTCCAGTGAGTTATGTTGACAACGTTCGTGTTGTCGACAAAAAAAACACAGTTTTGCAAGCTCTGCTATGTACGTATTAGGGTTCGTCCGATAGACAACACCGGCATCACGATCCTCCGCCTGCCCCCGTTGCAAATCCGCTCACGAAAAGTACACACTCAGGCCCTGTTTACACTGTCTTTGTTTTTAAATGGCATTTTAGAACGACAACGATTTGACATACACAGTGGCGTGCAGCATTTCTGAGCAGCCCTCCTTCCTCTCTACCTCTGAAAATGCACATCACGTGACCACACACACACACAGACGCACACACAGCCATGCGCTCGAGACAGCGGGTCCAGGCAGTCAGAGGATCAGTAGACTGCTTCAATCTTTCACTCACTTGTACTTAGTCATTTTACCGAACACCTCAGATACTATTGGCTGGTTCCTGTTGGTTGTGCACCTTTTTTACCGACGCCATTATAACGACACAGATCACTGCCTATTCATGAGTCCTGCAGAAATAGTGATTGACAGGTGGTAATTATGTGTGTATCATGCCTTTATTCATTGACTGTATGATTTGTTTATGGGTAAAACAAAGACCATGCAGGTCAGGTAGTTTAAACGGTAGGCTACAAATAATTAATTGGTCATTAATTAATTAATTATTCATAATCGAAAATCGAATCGAATCGTGCCTTTAGAATCGAAAATGTAATCGAATCGAGGATTACCCTTACTGTCATAGTGTTTAGACTACAGAGACGCCACGTTGTGTTGGCAAAACAAGCGTGAAGTGTTGCTTTTATAGTTTGCTGCAGTGAAGTTTTGTTTTCATTTTCTCTCTGTGAGAGCTCAGCTGGAGTCACGTGTGGATTAACAGTGTACGCGACGCGAGACAACAATAACTTACGTGTCTAAGGAGGATTATTGTTTACCTGAGAGCTGTTCTCATCTGCAAACGCTGAAATCTGGATTCGCTTGTAGTCTCCTCTTAATAAAGACGCGTCTCTAGTTGCTGGTGATTGTCCTGTCTCTACAGATTTGGTAAGTGAGCGACCAGTGCTCTTTGTTTATTCAGTTTGTTCGTATCGAACTAAGTTAACTATTGCACCGAGTGTAAACATGTTAGCACCACAACCAAACTTTAACCTCATGTAGGGTTTTTACCGCATTTAGTGACCGGTATAACACACGCGGCTTTCTGCCGCTACCTGCCGTGTGCATCTAAGTTTCCGGGAAATGCTGAGGGTTTTTTTCTCTCATTCGCCGTGCGGTATCAAACATTGCATGAAAAATACACGCTTAGAGCAGTTCCTCGAATCAAATATCTCGTTTGTCACAAGGGACATGAATGAATTCCCTGAATGAAAGAGCCAAACTGGAGTTAAAGTCCACCATTTAATAATTTGGCAAATAATTCAACCATAGATGTCCATGTAAACACAGTCACTTTCTCCCGTGTGTGTGTGTGTTTTGTCTCTGAAACTCAGCGCTCCCAAATAGACACTCCCACACCATCCCACTTTAGTTCCTCCGACACTTCCCCCTAAACAGAGCTGGACACGCCCACTTTTCAGACTTTTTCCAAAGCAGAGGTGTGAAAACACCCTGCTGAAACGAGGCGGTTTCATGGCCCTTTAAGGATATTGATAAGCTAGTGCGCTACCAAAATTTGCATTAAGAAGATATAAACATCCAAAGCTTGTAGTTTTTCACCTTCGGCTAAATAGATGGACTACTTTTTTCATGTCACCTCATACCTCGGTTTATCCAGCATCTAACATCGTCGTGCCCCTTCATATAATCTCAAATGCTACTGGTTCCCTTAAAGGTTGAGGTGCTACCCTATGTCCCAACCCTTCTTCTTGTTTCAGTTTAAATTACGTCACACTTCGAACAAAAATACACTTTTCAAAGCACTTCATGGGACCTTTACTGTGTTCCAATGAGCTTGCACCCACCACAGACAGCAACAACACAATATACAGTAACAGTGCGAAAACGTGGCTACTACGGTACATTTTTATAAAGAACATAGTACACTTACAACACCGATATCAAGTGAGCTCTTGATGATAACATGATCGTAAGATTCTGCATTTATAACTGGAAGCAGACGGAAACGTGGAGTGCATGGTGTTCCCAGTACAGAGTCTGACTCCTCTCCGCTCTCCAAAACACATTAACACTGACAGCTGCTTTGTGTGAGCAGACACAGAGAGGAAACAAAGATGTAAACACAAAGACCCATGCCCTGTACTACAGAGGACAATCTAAATACAACACAGCCAACCCACGAGCACACCAAGCCACACACCGACTCACATACACAAACATCTAATCTAATAAGACAGCATTAAAGTAACAGCACAGTTGAAGCTTGTCTGAATGCATGGAAGATTCTTGAAGATTTGCCATTCCAAGCATGAGACTAAACTGAAAAATATATAAGACTGTATTATGATGGTGATACAAGGCCTTGGATAATTGAAGCCAAGCTTTACACAAACACAAATGTTTGGTTAATGTAATGCAGGCATGCGGTCCCGCTGTACTAGACAAGGCTGTGACACACCAAGGCAAAAACTGGGCTGATTGACACTTTAAAACTTTCCCATGGGAGTTATTTGTTGGTTAATTTCACTGAAATGTGTAATAGGACAGTCACACTAGAAATCTTTCTCACTATTTGCATTGCTTGTTCTCTTCATATGTCAACGTGGCTTAATACCGTATGTATGTTTTCCTCCCGAAAAAAAAAACAGTAATTTGTTTCATTATCAACACAAGAAAGCTGAAACAATCTGTTAGCCAGCTTACATTATGTCAAAGGTGGGAAGCCTTTTTGGTGAGACATAAATTAGTTCAGTGTAATTTAAGTTTCACTGCTGAAAGTCCAAACACTGAAGAAATCCATCGATGCGCATCTCCACAAGTCCACAAGAAAAAAACCTTGAAAGAAATCAGGCTCGGTTGGGCACGACCATTTCTCCTCTGGCCAAAAAACTTGTGCAGAGCTGCAGTCTAGGCATTGGAGGCTGGAGAACGCTAGATGTCTGTCGTGGAGAACCTGCATGTGCGAGTAGGTCACTGGCGGGTGTTTAGGCTGGCCCTCTGGTTCAATATGGAGACTCTTCTGTCACTGTGGTCTTTCAGCATTCAGTCTCAAGTTCTCCACTCCTCCTTGACCACCACATCATCAGGATACTGCCTGGTCCAGGATTATGGATATCTTGGCATCATCTCTTCACAGGTTTTAGATAACATCAATGGCGCTGCATAGTCTCTAAGGGCTTCCGTGTGAGTATTCCTAGGTGGAAATAGAGAATAAAGAATGAGCCTAGCTGCCACCACTTCATCTGCTCAGGATACGGCCTGGTCCAGGATTATGTATACCTTGGCATCATCTCTTCACAGGTCTTGGATCACATCAATGATGCTGCATAGTCTCTAGAGGTCTTGGGATAAGTATCACTAGGTGGAAGTCGAGAATAAAGAATGAGCATAGCTGGCACCACATCATCTGCTCAGGATACGGCCTGGTCCTTGGCATCATCTCTTCGCAGGTCTTGGATGACATCAGTGCTGCTGCATAGTCTATAGAGGCCTCGGGATGAGTTTCCCTAGGTGGAAATAGAGGATAAAGAATGAGCGTAGCTGCCACCACTTCATCTGCTCAGGATACGGCCTGGTCCAGGATTATGTATACATTGGCATCATCTCTTCACAGGTCTTGGATCACATCAATGATGCTGCATAGTCTCTAGAGGTCTCGGGATAAGTATCCCTAGGTGGAAGTCGAGAATAAAGAATGAGCCTAGCTGGCACCACTTCATCTGCTCAGGATACGGCCTGGTCCAGGATTATGTATACCTTGGCATCATCTCTTCACAGGTCTTGGATCACATCAATGGTGCTGCATAGTCTCTAGAGGTCTCGGGATAAGTATCCCTAGGTTGAAATCGAGAATAAAGAATGAGCGTAGCTGCTGTTCATAATGTATTTAAACACGATTTAAAAAAAAATAGTAGTTATAGAAACAAACATGTAAAGCATATGAGTATTTCTAACAAAATGTCTGGAGCATTAAGACAGAAGGAGTGTTTTCTACAGGTGCTTGTCAAGCCCACTTACCTGCATGGAGCACACTCGTGCATCATAACAGTTTGTGATGCATTGTGTGTATGCTTTGCTAAAAAGATAGGTCTTTAATCTAGCTTTGAACTAAGAGAGTGTGTCTGAGCCTCGGATATCATCAGGAAGGCTATTCCAGAGTTTAGGAGCCATAAATGACAAGGCTCAACTTCTTTTAGTTGACTTTGCTGTTCTGGGTACTACCAGAAGCCCTGAGTTTTGAGATCGTAATATAAACAAATGACCCAATACTGTAGTTACCTCCAAACATAGGTTGGATTAAACTACAATACACCACATTTTACTGCAGTAAAAACTAGAGTATACTACAGGATTTAATACAGCTTATCAGGTCACTATAGTTAATAATTATATTTGTTATAATTTATTTCTTTATGACCACACATGTAGGGTGTTAATGACAATATAGCACAACTTGACCTTATACTTAACTATGATGTAGCATATATTACCAAGTTGTTGTAAATACAATAATATATGCAGTATGCAGTACTATTTAAGTAAGTTACAATAGTATTTTCCATATTTTTATTAGTCCAAGTTCTAAATTATTGTGCAATAATCATTTATAATAGTTCCACTTGCCCTCAAATCTGGAATATTTAGAGCACCAAACGCAGCTGGATCATCTGTGGGGCCCTCACACGCTTCTCTGGCCTCTGACCAGGCCCCAGAGATCAGTCCGGGCCCCGAGCGTACTCCTCTATGGCTTCCACCCACAGCGCCTGACAAATATATTTTGCAGAATTTGTGTCTAATCCACACTTCCATGTAGAGATCCCATTACTGCTTGACTCGAGTGGCCCAGCTGTTCAAACACAGTGATTAATTAAAGGAATTCTGTTTGTAAAACAATCCAACGCTAGCCCCGCCCCCCCTCCTCATGAGAGCATGGCTGGAAGCATTGCTGTAACTCCGGCAGTGTCCGATTGGCTCTTCTGCTCGCATTAAAGTGACGCTCCCTGAGGTGTACCACATTAGCAAGACAAACACTTCAGAACGGAGCAGGGGGAGGGAAAGCGTGGATGGGTCGGGACTGTTTTAGTGATCTGGACTGAGGCAGGTGAGCTCTCATGTTGCAGATTATGAGCCGGGGTCATTCTCGTGAGCAGTGCAGGTGTGCGCTATTCATCACACTGGGAGTCATGCTTAAAATCCCATTAGACCTGAATGCGTGCTGACCCGCTTTTATAACAGCCTGCGGCACGACTGCTCAGAGCGGCCCAGCACACTCCGCATCCTGAAAATATTAAAAGGCCAACAGGCTGCCACACTAAACACACGAAGAGCCGGAGATAGGGCTAATGATGTGCACACTTAAACTTGCAATGTGCCTTCTCAAGTATGCACTTGATTGTGCATTAATCCATGGCTTCCTCGTTACATGAGTTTAAAGGTAAAGTTTAAGCAATGTTACATTTCTTTCTAGTTAAATATTTTGTTAGTTTCTGAGTAAATCCTGTTGCTCACTCCTTTACCTGTTTGGGAAACAATTCTTTGTTTGTAGTGCAGCACTTAAACATCATTCCTTTAAGCAACTCAAGAACAAGAATACCCAGCAAGCACCTTAATATACACAAATGTCAAATAAACAAATAAATTTGATTTCAGTTGACTACCTTGATGTGAAAACGGCATCAACCATGCCAAAAACTGAATACAAGACTGTTCTGTAATTAATTATTGATATGTTTTGTGACAATATTAGATTTTAATTTGACGCCGTTTTCTACGGTGGCCGAGAAAGCTTAACGCACTGCAATTTAAGAAAGCACATGCAATTAAACAAACGCCAGCAAATAAAGAAACGATCTTCATCAATTTGACAGCACACGTGTTGCAAATTGGTCACAACACAAACGACTGAAGAAACACGCAGCAAATTGGTCACAACTTTTGCAAATGTCCATGTAACACAACGGAAATGTTTCTAGGGGACCCAAAACCATGACGAACCTTGCTGAGATATGGATGTGTTATGGATGTGTTAGGGATGTCGTGACAGTGATTGGTGGTCTTCGAAAGGCGAGTTGTTTTTTTGCTTATCTTAATATCCTGATTTTGCAACATAAATAAAAAAAAACACATCCATATCTTAGCAGGGTGCATATGTATGGAGTGTATCGTTTGTGTGCATGTGTGTGTGTTTGTGTATCATGGTTGCTATTGTTCCGTTCATCTGCCTCCAGTAGCTCAGTGGTTACGTGACTCACCTCTCACGCCAGAGACCCAGGTTCTATCCCAGATGCTGACAGGAGTGTACCATGTGTGCATATGTATAGAGTTTATATATGTATCGTGTGTGTGTGTGTGTGTGTGTGTGTGTGTGTGTGTGTGTGTGTGTGTGTGTGTGTGTATAGAATGTATCATGTGTGCATATGTATGTAGTGTATTGTGTGTGTATATGTAATATGTGTGCATATGTATGGAGTGTATCGTGTGTGTGTGTGTGTGTGTGTGTGTGTGTGTGTGTGTATGTATAGACTGTATCATGTGTGCATATGTATGGAGTGTATTGTGTGTGTGTGTGTGTGTGTGTGTGTGTGTGTGTATGTATAGAATGTATCATGTGTGCATATGTATGGAGTGTATTGTGTGTGTGTGTGTGTGTGTGTGTGTGTGTATGTATAGAAGGTATCATGTGTGCATATGTATGGAGTGTATTGTGTGTGTGTGTATGTATAGAATGTATCATGTGTGCATATGTATGGAGTGTATCGTGTGTGTGTGTGTATGTATTGAATGTATAATGTGTGCATATGTATGGAGTTAATCGTGTGTGTGTGTGTGTGTGCACGTATAGAATGTAGCTCAGTGGTTACGTGACTCACCTCTCAAGAAAGAGACCCAGGTTCTATCCCAGATGCTGAAAGGAGTTTATAATGTGTGCATATGTATAGAGTTTATATATGTATCGTGTGCAAATGTATGGAGTGTATCATGTGTGTGTGTGTATATGTATAGAATGTATCATGTGTGCATATATATGGAGTGTTTCAAGTGTGTGTGTATGTATAGAATGTATCGTGTGCATATGTATGGAGTGTATCGAGTGTGTGTGTGTGTGTATAGAATGTATCATGTGTGCATATGTATGGAGTGTATAGAGTGTGTGTGTGTATGTATAGAATGTATCATGTGTGAATATGTATGGAGTGTATCGAGTGTGTGTGTGTATGTATAGAATGTATCATGTGTGCATATGTATGGAGTGTATCGAGTGTGTGTGTGTATGTATAGACTGTATCATGTGTGCATATGTATGGAGTGTATCGAGTGTGTGTGTGTGTGTGTGTGTATGTATAGAATGTATCGTGTGCGTATGTATGGAGTGTATCGAGTGTGTGTGTATGTATAGAATGTATCGTGTGCATATGTATGGAGTGTATCGAGTGTGTGTGTGTGTGTGTGTGTATGTATAGAATGTATCATGTGTGCATATGTATGGAGTGTATCGAGTGTGTGTGTGTGTGTGTGTGTGAATGTATAGAATGTATCATGTGTGCATATGTATGGTGTATCGAGTGTGTGTGTATGTATAGAATGTATCGTGTGCGTATGTATGGAGTGTATCGAGTGTGTGTGTGTGTGTGTATGTATAGAATGTATCATGTGTGCATATGTATGGAGTGTATCGAGTGTGTGTGTGTATGTATAGAATGTATCATGTGTGCATATGTATGGAGTGTATCGAGTGTGTGTGTATGTATAGAATGTATCGTGTGCGTATGTATGGAGTGTATCGAGTGTGTGTGTGTGTGTATGTATAGAATGTATCATGTGTGCATATGTATGGAGTGTATCGAGTGTGTGTGTGTATGTATAGAATGTATCATGTGTGCATATGTATGGAGTGTATCGAGTGTGTGTGTGTGTGTGTATGTATAGAATGTATCATGTGTGCATATGTATGGTTTATCGAGTGTGTGTGTGTGTGTGTATGTATAGAATGTATCGTGTGCGTATGTATGGAGTGTATCGAGTGTGTGTGTGTGTGTGTGTGTGTGTGTATGTAAAGAATGTATCATGTGTGCATATGTATGGAGTGTATCGAGTGTGTGTGTGTATGTATAGAATGTATCATGTGTGCATATGTATGGAGTGTATCGAGTGTGTGTGTGTATGTATAGAATGTATCATGTGTGCATATGTATGGAGTGTATCGAGTGTGTGTGTATGTATAGAATGTATCATGTGTGCATATGTATGGAGTGTATCGTGTGTGTGTGTGTGTGTATGTATAGAATGTATCATGTGTGCATATGTATGGAGTGTATTGTGTGTGTGTGTGTGTGTGTATGTATAGAATGTATCGTGTGCATATGTATGGAGTGTATCGTGTGTGTATATGCATATCATGTTTGTCGTTCATCAAATTCATAAACTTCAGTAGCTGATACATGGCTCACTTCTCACGCCAGAGACCCAGGCTCTATCCCAGACCCTGACAGGAGTGTATCATGTGTGTGTGTGTATAGAATGTGTCATGTGTGCTTATGTATGGACTGTATATGTATAGAGTGTATATGTATGGAATGTATATGCAAGAATGTATTTTGTGTATGCATATGTATGAAGTAAAATGTGGATTTGTATTCATCGACTTCCAGTAGCTCAGTGGTTAAGTGACTCTCACACTGTGTGTTTGCTTGTCCGTCTAATAGACAGCAATGCTGAATCAGGTGACTGTGAAGGTCACATCAGTCCTGAGCGAGACAGTGAATCAGACGGAGACAGTCTGAAATGAACCCGGAGAGCGCGAAGCATCTGCTGCGGGAATGTTTTCATTCTTGTGCTGAGGTGTGGCTGCGTTTATGACTGCACTGCTAACAAGATCAAGCTGCAGTTTGACATTTGTGTGAGTAAATATAAGAATGAGTGTGTTCGGGTTTACATAAACACTGAACCAGCAAATCCAGTCCAGCTTTAAACGATTTAATTATTATCAGCAAATGAGAAGTTCTAGTTTGGAGTAACAGGAGTTTGCTCCCAGGGACTTGAAAAACATTACATGCTAATTAATTCAATAGTCAATCCACAAAAAAAAAAAAAAAAAAAAAAAAAAAAAAAAAAAATATATATATATATATATATATATATATATATATATATATATATATATATATATATATATATATAATAAAAAAAAATATATATACAGTTGTAGTAAGAATTATTAGCCCCCGTTTATTTTTCCCCCTAATTTCTGTTTAATGGCGAGAAAATTTTTTCAAAACATTTTTAAGCATAATAGTTTTAATAACTCATGTCTAATAACTGATTTATTTTATCTTTGCCATGATGACAGTAAATAATATTTTACTAGATATTTTTCAAGACACTTCTTTACAGCTTAAAGTGACATTTAAAGGCTTAACTAGGTTAATTAGGTTATCTAGGCAGGTTAGGGGAATTAGGCAAGTTATTGTATAATGATGGTTTGCTAATAATATTGACCTTAAAATGATGTTTAAAAAATTAAAACCTGCTTTAATTCTAGCCAAAATAAAACAAATAAGGCTTTCTCCAGAAGAAAAAAAATAATATCAGACAAACAGTGTGTAACCAGGGAAGTGACACTGACAACAGATCCAAACAGGCCCGGATTGGCTAATCGGGAGGACCGGGAGAATTCCCGGTGGGCCGGTCCGTTTTTTGGCCGCGAGGGCCGGTGTCCCTAGCTGCAGAATCTGTTGCTCTCTGCAGTCACACTTTTTAAATTTATTTATTTACTTGACCACAGCCTTTTTATTCATTTCATTTTGTCTCCTTTCTAAGCACAGTTATTGTGGTCCAGCGGTTAGCGCGTTAGATTAAGACGCCGCGGACCCGGGTTCGATCCTCGTTAGAGTAACTTATTGTTTTCATTTTTATTGTTAAGACATATAATACTGTTAGGGTTGTTGAACATTTGAAGTTCTAAAGCAGCTGTTTTCTCAAAAAAAGACGTGATAGTGTCATTAGAAACTGATTTGGAAATGACCTTATTTTAATATAGTCAGTCGTGAACTGAGGTGGGCCGGTCTGAGGCTTGAAACTACAGGGCTGAAAAGGAGTCCCACTCCGGCCCTGGATCCAAATGCAGGTTTATTGGCGAGGTCAGGTAAGCAGTGGTCAAAACTGGCAAACAGATGTATAATAAGAGCAATCCAGAATCGTAGTCAATAAGTAGGCAGATGGTCACAGGCAGGCAACAGACAGGAATAACCAAATATAACCAAATAAACAAGGTAAGGATCCAAATACGCCAAAGGAAACCGCGTTTGAGTGTCACTAAAACAGTAGACAAGACTCAGCAACAATTGTGTGTTAGTGTGCTGTATTTATAGTGCAGTAATCAGTGCAAAAGCAGCTTCAGCTGTGAGTGTCTAATCAATGGTGACTTGGAGCAGGTGAATGTGTGTGTTGCATGACTGGGATCTGTAGTCAATAAACCGGCAGATTTGTTATTCATGTGAATGTGAGTGTGTACCAGCGATCTCTAGTTGTTAGATCGCTGGTGATCGTGACACTGTGAAAATGTCCTTCCTCTGTTAAACATTATTTGGGAAATATAAAAAACTAATAATAATAATTCTAATAATTCTGATATATATATATATATATATATATATATATATATATATATATATATATATATATATATATATATATATATATACAGTTGAAGTCAGAATTATTAGTCCCCCTTTGATTTTTTATTTATCAAATAATGTTTAAGAAAGCCAGAAAATGTTCACAGTATGTCTGATAATATTTTTTCTTCTGGAGAACGTCTTATTGGTTTTATTTCGGCTAGAATAAAAGCAGTTTTTCATTTTTTAAAAGCCATTTTAAGGTCAATATTATTAGCCCCTTTAAGCTATATATTTTTTGTATAGTCTAATCGTACCTTTTTATAAGATTAAAGTTCATACAAATTAGCCATTTTTCTGACAATACTTAAGACAGTTGTGTTTTCTCATGAGATCGTGCTGTTCAGTACAGATAAATAAAAATCAGATTTCCGAGCCGGGTTTTGCACACAACACAAGTAAAATGTTCTTAGTCTCCTGATGAAAAGAGCTCAGCAACAGAGATGTCATGAGTTTGTCTGAGTCAGGCTGCAGGTGTGTGAACAAGAGAGCATATCAACTTTAATGTTCTCCGAACCACGTATGTATAAAATCTTGTAAAAGATAGAGACCGACCGGCGTGTCATGTACACGGTCGTTTTGGAGAGCAAATATATTCCAGATTTGTGTGGGTAGTGTTCACATTTCAGAGCCCTCACATGTGCTTGAGTCTGGAGGAGAGCAGACGAGAGCTCAGAACATGTGTTACGTCCTCCTCAATACATCAGCGGCAGCAAACAATGCACATTTACCAATACAATACACTTTAACTTAAAGAGCTGACCTTTGTACAAGATGGAAAATAAGTCTCCACAATATGTCTTTGAAGTTTCAGGTCAAAATATTGTGGCAGGCCTGACAATCACTGGACTTTGAATACTATTGTAATGTGAGGAAATGTTTTAAAAGAGACTTGCGTTTATATCACTCCAATACGACTGTGGACACACTACACCTTCCTCTGTCTGCCTGGTGACTCTAGCTTTGTTGCTAAATGGCTAACATGGATTTTATTGCGAGAAAAGCTGTGCTTTAAGAGCTTTAGGAAGGCTGAAAAACAATGTTGATTACTTTGGAGCCGTGTCTGAGTCCACTAGATCCTTCCAGAGGTGCACCCAGGCCTGTGAGTTCGTAAACTCCTTCAGAAACTGTACCTGTATGATGAAAGCTTTCAGCAGTGCTCCTGTCTGAGCCGAGCCCAGTTTGACAAAATGTTGTTCAGTGTCAGCAGGAGGATTTTCCTCCGGGACACCAACAACAGGCATTACGTCATAATCACGCCCCTACAAGGCAAATCTCCTGACTGACTAACCAACCTCTTTATTTGCGTGTATTGCACCACAGGAAGTCTATTTGCGTATTAGCTCACGCTTGACGCTTCTTCCGAATCTTGTGTGAACGCAGCATCAGAAATAACCCTGTAGGGGGCGGGGGTAACAGGTCCTTACAGGTACATATTAATACCTATAAAGTACAAATGTGAATCTTATACACTCTCAGAAATAAAGGCACAACATTTGTCAATGGGACGGTTCCCTTTGAAAGGGTACATTTTTGTTCCTAACAAGTCTTTAAAGCTACATATTTATACCAAGGTACATATGTGTACCTCACAGTAACTTAAAGGTACAAAAGTGAAAGTGTACCATAAGGCAGTGCTTATCAGGTATCGGGGTAACGAATCTGGCATGCTACCTGAGGATGTAAAGGTGTTGCACATTAAGGGCCTACTCACACTATGCCATCCATACTGTGCCCAGGCCCGTTTCCCGGATCATTTGAGAAGTGTGAGTGCGCTGAATCGGGCTCAAGCACGGTACACTTGGCCGGCCCTGGCCCAGTTGGAAGAGGTGTGCCTGAGCCAGATTCACTTAGGCTCACTCAGCCCGAAACTGAAAGCGAGACGTGACTTTTAAGGGGCTGTTTCATATGGATTTATTAATCATTCTTACTGTTCAGTGAACGCAAACTGCCGTAGTTTATTAAAGACGAGAACTCCTCACAGCACGACAGCTGCGCGGCTTCAGCAGAGCTCCTCATTCCTGCAGCACAAGAGTATTATGATTGTTTTTGAGCACCAAAAGTGGCAGATCTGTTCGGCGAAATATTTGCCTGTGTGTCACCGCATCCCTAAGGACTGTTTGGCGAAATATTTGACGGCATATCAAACGACTGAAATGATATAACTAGAGAAATCTCCACTGTGCTGCTGAGTGAGAGAGTGCTTCTCACTGAACAGGGCAGCAGCGATGACGTAAGCTTGCCGAGGGCCATTTGTGGTGTGAATGCGGGCCGTCGGGGGAGACATCGAGGTAGGACAAGCGTGCTTTGGCCCGGTTCGAGGCAACTGTACCTAGTGTGAGTACGGCCTAAAGTGGAGCTTGGGGGTGGGGTGGCTGGGGAATAGCGGGCCATTGGATAGGGGTGTCGCGGACATAAGTTACAAGCCAGGGAGGGGGTTGGCTGTCAAGGATGAAAGTGAAAAGAGTTGGGGAGTCGCAGAACAAAGTGAAAATAAACAGCGGACGGGGGAGGAGGGCAGGTAAGGAGGTGGATGGGTAAAATAAGGGGCAGGATAAGATTTCAGAGGTGCCGGATCCGGATCCAGCTTGTTCCGGCACAAATTAAGCCCTGCCTAAAGGTTCAAATGTCCACCAGTATGGTGCAAAGGTGTACAGTACAACCCTAGTGAAAGGTGTTGTATCTGTAGTACCTTATAGGTACAAGAGTAATTCTTAAATTTACAAAAGTGTACCCTAAAGGTACTGACGTTCACCTGTACGGTGCAAAATTGTACCTTTTGAAAAGGTACCACCCCAGTGACAGATTTTGACCTTGTATTTCAGAGGCTATGTCTACACTTATCTGGGAAAAAAAAAAGTAAAACATGGTTTTCATCTAAACATGCTCCATGTCTTTCCCAGTGATGGGTTGCAGCTGCAAGGGCATCTGCTGCGTAAAACATATGCTGGATAAGTTGGCAGTTCATTCCGCTGTGGCGACCCCGGATTAATAAAGAGACTAAGCTGAAAAGAAAATGAATGAATGCCTCATGTCCACACTATCATTCACAATTCTTTCCATCCTTCCATTTCCACACTAAAATGACTGAAAAGGCATTCGTTCATGTATTGCGCATGCACACCCGTGTAAGACTTTTACTTGCGTCATATCTGCCTGCCGTTTATTTACTTACCATCTCTTTGAAACTTTGCTATTATGTAGAATATCGTACAAAATATTATTCAGAACATCATGTACAAACTGACATTAACCTTTAACAAAGCTGTCAAACTGGACAGCATCCAAAACATCTGCTTTAAAAAGTCATCCACCATGTTAGCTGAACTGGTCACATGACTAAAACGTGTCATCGTTTTTGAAAGCCTCCAACTTCGAAGTCCAGACTGCAACACGAAAATGGCACTGTCAAACGGATCCACTTTCAACAGCGTGTGGACAGAAGGCCAAAACAGAAGGAAAAATCCTTGTGGACCTGGCATCAGTGCCCGCATAGCAAAATTTCTCTGGCCCAGCTCTGGCCCACACAATCAGGTTTTGCTTGGCCCACATGTCGCAGTGAATTACGGTACATGACTGGACCAAATCTGGCTTCCAGACAAGAGCCAAACACGGACCATATCTGGGCCAAGTCTCAGCCAAGTTAATAACTCATAACTGGGCCTGAACTGGGCCAGATGGGTTGGTGTGTCACGGTTGCAATGAAATTGATAAACCCATGGAGTGATGCGCTTTAGGCACACTATGGGCACGCTTTTTCTCAAAGTGACCTGATTGGTAGATTTTTTTTTATCTTTACTCAAAAAATGATTTTAGTGTATTTTAAATGTGGGTCAAGACTGGCCAAACTCACATGGCCCACTTATCAAATTTTTAAATCTGGGCCAAATACTACGTTTTTCATCTGGCCCAAATCTTGTGTGCCGCCTTAAAGACGGTGCCACCTCTGCCAAACCCGGGCCATGTTTGGCCCACATGCTGTATGCCAGTGCCGGATGAATGCCTGCTGTGCCAGCTTTTTGCCAAATCTGGGCCAGAATTCTTTGCTACTAGGGTGGGTACACACATTTCTGTACTAACAGCTTCTGTCAGTAAAAGGTTGATGTTTGCATGATAGCTGCCCTTTAAATTACATTTATTTCAGCTTTTTTTGTATCACTGCTTTTGTGACTTACTCCTCATACTGTGGTCAAAACAGTAGATAAAGCCTCTCGCTCCAGGAATTCATGTCATGCTCTGTTGTTTGCTCTTCACACAGAAATGTCATGCTGGAGGTGGGAAATATGATGCCACGTTCATCTTGTATCTGTACAGATAGCAAAGAGCCCAAACCATCTCAGTTTCAGACACTGTTTTCCTGTGCAGCATGTGGGCATCAGCTCTTTTCAACACCACACTTTGATAAGACATGAAATAATATGCGATGGACCACGATAAAAACATGAGGAACTTCTTATCAGACGCATGAGGGCCTCGCGTCGCCCTGACCTGTTCGCCACATCAGAAACATTACAGGGGTTTGGGCTGCAAGGATTCCTGCCTTTGTAGTTTTGTATGAAAGCAGTCCAGACGCTGTTTTGGACACAAGCAGTAATTTTTGCTCATTTTGATGTTGTGTGTCCATGTGTGTGTGCTTGAGAGCGGATGGATATTGCAGGCCTCTGTCCTTGGGTGCTCCTTTTATTTTTGGATTTGTGCTCTTGCTAAAATGAGTGCGTCTGAGCCCGAATGTTAAAGGTGGCCGAGGGAGAGTCGGTCTTCTGAAGGATTGCCAGACAGCAGATCAACCTTTATGTAGAAAACAGGTCTGGAACAGGTGAAGGGACGGCACTGGATCTAAATGCATAAACTCCCATCCTTCTACAGAATGCTGGATTTGGGTGGCTTTGTCTTTTTAACAATAAAAAAGGACATTAAAATAGATCCTTAAGCCATGTAAGGCCTGATTTACGAACACTGAAAATCATATTCATCATGTTTATTAAAACTTTAGACCAGGGGTGGTCAACCCTGTTCCTGGAGATCTACCTTCCTACAGAGTTCAGCTCCAACCCTCATCAAACACACATGAACCAATCAGTTTCAGGTTTTTCTGGTCCCGAAGAAAAATGCACATTTACATTTGGGTTAGTGCTTAAATAGAACCCTGCTGAAGAATCCAGCTTAAACCAGCCTAGGCTGGTTGGCTGGTTTTAGCTGGTTGACCAGCCTGGTTTTAGAGGGGTTTTGGCCACTTTCAGGCTGGTTTCCAGCCATTTCCAGCCTGGTCTTAGCTGGTCAGGCTGGGAGATGGCCAGCTAAAACCAGCTTGACCAGCCTAGCCAAGCTGGGAGTCCAGCCAAAACCAGCTATGTCCAGCTTAAACCAGGCTGGTCAAGCTGGTTTTAGCTGGATTTGGCTGGTCATTTTCCAGCCTGACCAGCTAAGACCAGGCTGGAAATGGCCGGAAACCAGCCTGGAAATGGCCAAAACCCCTCTAAAACCAGCCTGGTTGACCAGCTAAAACCAGCCAACCAGCCTAGGCTGGTTTGAGCTGGATTTTTCAGCAGGGAAGAACTATATCTGCCGGTGGAGTCCGAAAAAAAAAATTGGTTTCACTTTGATTTAGGGTTATTGTTTGTTTGCCCACACCTGACATGTATGTAGTCTCTGTGAGGAGCTGCTGTCCATTTGTTTCACTTGCTCATTATAAATTATTTAAAAGTTTAACCCCTGATGGCCAGGCAGCCATTGAAGTTTATCTCAGAGCATTTCTGCATGTTTCCCGAAGTTGGCTCCTGTAAGTATTTGTATTTACCAAGAGTTTTTTCCTGAGGAATCCACATCCAGATAAAGGTCTCGGTCATCTGTCAGAGCTGTGAAACTCCACACGTTGGCGGATGGACAGCTGTCAAGATTACAAATCTGATGGAAAACCTGATGAAGAGGGAGATCGACTTCAAAACAAGATAGCGTAGGTGAAAGCCCAGATCTTCATGTAGGTGTTTTGTAACAAGATTCGCGTTTCATATCCTGGAAGTTTATCAGTATCAAAATACCTCAGCGGTGATAATGTGGAACATTAGCAGGCAAAATCTGGATCTCTGGAGAATCTCAGCACTGATCTGTATGCTGGATCTTACATTATGAGAAGACGTGTTGTCACGTAACTGATTTCATGGTCTGCAGGCAGCAATTCCATCTCAAACAGCGCTGTCCAACAGGTAAAGATCTGGTTCTCATCTCTGACCACAATCAAACAACACCAGGTGTGTTATTGTGACTGACATTACTAGGATTTTTCCCCTTTGGCATTCGGTGCACTGTAAAAAAACATTTTCTTGTGGATCATTTTTGTTTTCCAGTATAAATATCTGTACATTCTTAAAGGGATGGTTCACAGATCAAAAAGCACAAAAAGATATTCTGAAGAAAGCTGCAAATTTTTAACTATTGACTTTCACTTAACAAATACTATCAAAGTCAATGGTTTCTCCCACCATCCAAAGATATACATAATTCATAACAGATTAAGCGGTGGATGGGAGACCACATGGGAAAGCTAGGTTGCTGCCGGAAGTGGTGTTAGTGAGGCCAGCAGGGGGCGCTCAACCTGCGGTCTGTGTGGGTCCTAATGCCCCAGTATAGTGACGGGGACTCTTTACTGCTCAGTGAGCGCCGTCTTTCGGATGAGACGTTAAACCGAGGTCCCGACTCTCTGTGGTCGTTAAAAATCCCAGGATGTCCTTTGAAAAAGAGTAGGGGTTTAACCCCGACATCCTGGCCAAATCTGCCCACTGGCCTCTGTCCATCATGGCCTCCTAACCCTCGCCATGTCATAACTAGCGTCTCCTCTCCACCAATCAGCTGGTGTGTGGTGTGCAGTCTGGCGCAAAAAGGCTGCCGTCGCGTCATCCAGGTGGATGCTGCACACTGGTGGTGAATGAGGAGATCCTCTCCCCATTGTGTAAAGAGTGCCCAGAAAGGTGCTATATAAATGTAAGGAATTATTATTATTATTATTAAGCAATTCAGGCACTAGTCTACTCCCTTCTTCCTCAAGTGTCTCCTTAGCTACCGCAGCCGGGGAGCTTGAGATCTACTTAAGCTCAAGCTCCCCTCTCACTCAACGATTGGGAGGGAGCCCTGGGCTCGAGGATCCTTTGAGCTCAGGGCTCTCTCCCGGGACAGCATGCCAAACAAGCTTATATTAAATCATCAGCTAAAGCCTGGTTTATACTTCTGCGTCAAGTTACCGGCGTGACCCACGGCGCATGCAACGCGTGTAGCTGTGCATTTATACTTCTGTGCGCTGTCTCTGTTGGTCTGAATTAACACTTCTGAAACGCTAGTGGGCAGTGAGGTGTTAATGTTCCTCTGTGTTGAGTTTCTTCTCTGCTGTTTTGCTTTTCCTGAACGCTTCCTGGATGTACAAGTGGCTCAAACTCGCTCATTTTGAGGCAGGAACCGGCGGACGTTCAACTTTAACTATGAGGTAAACACAGAACAAAACTTTCCATCAGGAGCTCCTTCACAGGACTCCACACTTGTAAACAATCGCTCCATTGGGCTTGCGTCCAGCTCGCGCCATTCGCACGGCTCTCGGTCCCGCCCAGACTCGTCAGTGCTACCAAGCCGACCAATCACAGAGCTTGCGCTATGCGTCGTTGCGACGTGTAGTTACTTTTTTTGAGTGGTGCACGTAAGCGACGGCCACGGCGAAGGGATATGCGTTAGCGCCGTAGCATACGCCGGCGTTTGACGCAGAAGTATAAATTAGCCTTAAGTGTGAACTCTTGAAACATTTTCGTTCCATGCTATTTGAAAGTGTTGTGATAAATGCAGCAGGTTTTTTTTTTTATTGCGTAAGTGTTGTGAGGATTTGCAGCACCTATGCTGTCAAACAGATGAAGATCTTTTCTTAATTTGCATGCGTTTTTTATAATTGCATGTGTTTTCTTAAACTGCAGCACGTAAAGGTCTCTCGGCCACCGTACCTTCCTCTTGTCACAACAACAGTTATGAAAAATAAACACAGACACGGCTGCATGGTGGCGCAGTGGGTATCAAGTTTCCCTCACAGCAAGAAGGTTGCCGGTTTGAGCCTCGGCTGGGTCAGTTTCTGTGTGAAGTCTTCCGGTTTCCCCCACAAGTCCAAAAACATAGGGTTTAGGGGAATTGGGTAGGCTTAATTGTTCGTAGTGTATGTGTGTGTGGATGTTTCCCAGAGATGGGTTGCAGCTGGAAGGGCATCCGCTGCGTAAAAACTTGCTGGATAAGTTGGCGGTTCATTCCGCTGTGGCGACCCCGGATTAATAAAGGGTCTAATCATCATGTTTAATCCTGCTCCTTTTTGCAGCGCTGTACAACCATGTTGCATGCTCAAATTCTAGTGTGAGCGCAGCATGGTTGTGTTATAAAATAAGCCCATTTCCAAAAAAACGTGGAGTGCTCCTTTAAAGAAAAGATTTGTTGAATGTGGATTGGGGCTGATTTAGGAGAGCAATCAACAAGGAATCCATGCAATGTATTGATACAGTTATCGCAAGGGATTTGGACTTGGCAGGGTGTGCTTGAAGTGCGGAGGTTTCTTCAGCAGCTCTTGCGTCAGACAGGTGGAGTGATTGAGGGTTGTTGAGGTGCTGCGGTGCACCTGTGTCTGGCAGGAGTCTGTCTGAGACGCTCCAAACACCTGCAGCCTCTCCAACACAATGCTTTATGTGCTGGAAGAGCATGTGCATGGCTCTCAAGACTCTGTGTGCCTGCTTGTGTGCATGTGAATAAAAGCTTCCAGACATCATAAGAAGATAAGCAGAAAAAGCTGTTTAATAACGTGCACAGCTCTTCAACAGAGCGCAAAATCCTATAAATATATATTTTCCCCGCATGCGGCTCTCTGGGATGCACAGCTGCGCACATTAATGCTAAATTAAACAGATTTTTCTACTTATCTTAAAAACAGGTTCTCGGGTAAATGCCTAAAGCGCTGAGTATGTTTACATGCTCCATCTTAATGGGACTTTGGATATTGTGATTAAACTTTACCTTATGTGAACACAGTAATTCAATCTAAGTAACGGGATTAAGTTCATAGTTGAAGTAAGCATATTTGTATTAACATAGGTGGCGTACGGCGTTGTGAACAAGATGTCCTCGCTTTGTAGAACAATGACGATTGGACTTGATCCAGTACGTCACTGTTCTACAGCAGAGCTGCTCAACCCTCGTCCTGGAGATCGGCCTTGCTGCAAAGTTCTGCTCCAACTCTGATCAAACACACCTGAACCAATTAACTAGGAACTGAACAGCTCTTGATAATTACAGGCAGGTGTGTTTGATATGGGTTGCAACTGAATTCTGCAGGAAGGTCAATCTCCAGGAACAGGGTTGAGCACCCCTGATATACAGACTCAAGCTGCGGTCACACTAGAGTTTGTGTGTGCGAAATTTTGTCGTAAGGCACTGCGAAAAGGGGCGGGATTAAACAAGATTATTAGAAATTTAGAAAGCAAAAGATTACTCTGGCGAGGCAATGGCGCAGTAGGTAGTGCTGTCGCCTCACAGCAAGAAGGTCGCTGGTTCGAACCTCGGCTCAGTTGGTGTTTCTGTGTTGAGTTTGCATGTTCTCCCTGCCTTTGTGTGGGTTTCCTCCTGGTGCTCTGGTTTCCCCCACGGTCCAAAGACATGCGGTACAGGTGAATTGGGTAGGCTAAATTGTCTGTAGTGTATGAGTGTGTGTGTGGATGTTTCCCAGAGATGGGTTGCGGCTGGAAGGGCATCCGCTGCGTAAAAAAACTTGCTGGATAAGTTGGCGGTTCATTCCGCTGTGGCGACCCCGGATTAATAAAGGGACTAAGCCGACAAGAAAATGAATGAATGAATGAGATTACTCCATGTTTAAAATTTCTGTCCAGACAGGTGATGTTTTAATCCTCGATTGGTCTTAACGCAGTCAAGTGATGCGATTTTGCAGGTCAGAGTTCACCAAGCTTAAACTTTGCACTGCAGCAACCTGCGAAACTTGACGCATGACCTTGCGTTTCTGGTCTGACTCATTCGCGTGCATATAAATGGAAGTCTATGGGAGGAAAAGCTCAGTGTGACCGCAGCTTTAGGGTGCTTTCACATCTAGACTTTTGTTTCGGAACCTGTCTCGTTTGCCCAGTTAGCGCGGTTCGTTTGGCATATGTGAATCCAGCATATCTAAATATATATTTAGATATATAAACTCCGTCCATTAGCCCTTACTGATCATGGCCTCCAAAAACATCCCCACCTATCACTGTCAGTCCACTCCCCCTATAGCTGGTGTGTGGTGAGCACACTGGCGCCATTGTCCTGTGGCTGCCGTCACATCATCCAAGTGGATGCTGCACACTGGTGGTGGTGTGGAGAGACCCCCCCTCGTGATTGTGAAGCGCTTTGGGTGTATGGCAATACATGATAAGTATGCTATATAAATACACATTACACTACGTGTGTGTGTTGGGCGAGTCTTTATTGTCATTCTATATTTAACAATAAGTCTTTGGAGCATAATATTAACCACTTTATTCTGACCAATGAGAGGAGTGCATGTGAAGACAGATTTTGGTCCATTTATAAATAATCACTATAAAAGTGAATCAAGCTAAGATGACCCACACGGAAAGAACCTATATAAACACATATGTTTTAATATAGGTTTTGAATATATGTGACATATATAATATATGTGCTTACATATATGCGTGCATATATGCTTACATATTGCATCTAAACTCTTTATATATATATATATATATATATTTTTTTTTTACATATATATATATATATATATATATATATACACATACATATATATATATATATATATATATATATATTTTACATATATATATATATATATGTGTGTACATATATATATATATATATATATATATATATGTATATATATATATATATATATATATATATATATGTGTATATATATATATATGTATATATATACACACACACACATATATATATATATATATATATTTTTTTTTTTTTTTTTTTTTTTTTACACACACACACACATATAACGGTGATAGTGTGGATGTGTATAAGCTGTAATATGAATCTGGAAGTGACTTGAAATTGGAAAAAGGCTTGATTGACAAAATAAAAAAAACAAACCATTGTGTTATACATTTTCCTCTTTTCCACTATCTTAGAAGAAAGAATTGACCTTGTCATTGTAATAATAAATGTGTAGACATCATAGCTTTTCATCTCTTCTTACTTATTTGCCATAGATAAATTCCAAATTCCAAAATTAAAAATAGGGAAGTTTTGCTTTATTTATTTATTTATTTATTTATTTATTTTTGGTTATTGTTATTACGTTGATAATAGAGAATATGAGCTAGGCATCATTTATGACAGTTGCCAAAGTGAGATATATGAGCTATATAGGAGTCATATTTTGTCTTATATGTGGATATAAAGAAGCAAAAAAGTATACCTATATGGCCTGTATATGCACATATATGCACCTCAAATTTGCCTATATGTGGCATATATACACATTTACAGTATAAAGCATATATATTAACATATGTGTTCATATATACTGCATTTAGGTTTCATATATGCGCATATATCCTCATATAGGTTGTTTCCATGTGGGGAAATTCCAACACTGTAACATTTTCAATCCATAATTCAAAACAAAACAAATTACCTCCAGGTTTGAAACCCCTATTGAATGCCATAACAAGACTTAATTGCCAGCAGTCATCACAGCAGTACTAACAAACTTGGTTCAAAATGATGTGTGTGAAACAGATTGGAAACCTGGCTAGTCAGATTCTCCAGCAAAGCATCACACTATGGTAGTTAAGCAGTGAGGTGTGTCATTGTTTGGGAAACGATGTCTTGGTTGTTCCCAGCAGCTGAGGGCGGACCGGACTGATACTGCTTCCAGATGATCGGCTCCTGAGTGCCACACGCCATGGTACAGTAAATGATGCTGCGCGCCATCTGTTTCCTTTCTTCTGTGGAATATCAATTAAACGTATTTCGAGAAAGGTCTCGGTGCTTCGCGACACTCGATTTGTCATTGTCTCTTACAAGTGACAACGTGACCTCCTCAAAGACACGCAGACAGAAGAATAAATGGAGCTTTTTATAATGGTTGTTGATGTCACACTGCGTTTTCACTGTAACACACGACACAAATGAATATTTAAAATGCAATAAATGATTAACCTTTAATGTCTTCGATGGACCAAGTGTTTACAAACTGCTGTACATTTTTGAGCCAAAACTCCCTTACAAAAATGAATCATGGTTTTCATTCATTCATTCGTTTTCTTGTCGGCTTAGTCCCTTTATTGATCTGGGGTCGCCACAGCGGAATGAACCGCCAACTTATCCAGCAAATTTTTACACAGCGGATACCCTTCCAGCCACAACCCATCTCTGGGAAACATCCACACACACACAGCGAGGCAGTGGTGCAGTAGGTAGTGCTGTTGCCTCACAGCAAAAAGGTAGCTGGTTCGAACCTCGGCTCAGTTGGCGTTTCTGTGTGGAGTTTGCATGTTCTCCCTGCGTTCGCATGGGTTTCCTCCGGGTGCTCCGGTTTCCCCCACAGTACAAAGACATGCGGTACAGGTGAATTGGGTAGGCTAAATTGTCCATAGTGTATGAGTGTGTGTGTGAATGTGTGTGTGGATGTTTCCAAGAGATGGGTTGTGGCTGGAAGGGCATGCGCTGCGTAAAAACTGTGCTGGATAAGTTACGGTTCATTCCGCTGTGGCGACCCCAGATTAATAAAGGGACTAAGCCGACAAGAAAATGAATGAATGTATGAATGAGTTGTTTTTCTGTCACACCATAGGACAGATTTAATGTACAGTTCAGAAAAATGTTTAAAAAAAAACAGTGTAAGAATGAATACATTTAGTGAGTCCTTATATCTTCTCAAACATCAAATTTCAAACTACTCAAATATTTATTTTTCTTTCTTCAAAAATTGTGTTTTATAATAAAAGAAGCACATTTTACTGCCTTTTTGTCAACTGCCCACTTACCAGGTCTGGCAGAAACTAGAGATGACGATGACTACAGTACAGGAATGTTTATCTTACCATCTGTCTAAAACAGCGCTCACTTCTTCCTCCCGTTTACAGAAACACGGATGCATGGTGCAGGAATGGAGATCGGATCTCATGCACTGTCCAAAGTGAGTCATGAATGTTTGATGAAACGCACACAGAGCCAATCTAAACAGAGCCGCCATAAGAAACACCAAACGCTGTCAAACTGTTGAGATGTGCAGTCAAAACTGCAGCTGCGGGTAACATTTTAGCACTGGCTTTCTTTCGGACAGGCTGTTTGTCTTGTTTTCCCCATGAGCCCTCTCACATAACACCCCCCCCCACCCGATTGAGTCGGCCTTGTAAGAGTTGCATTACCTGCGTCCTAATGCAATCCAGACAGACGCACTTCCTAATGACTCGCTTCGCTCCAAGCCTTTCCGGGCAAGACTGTGGCCACAAGCCACCTCACACATGGCAACCAGACACACACACACACACACAGGCACCTGATAAGAATGCCCGGGTTCAGATCTGAGGTTCAAACTTAGGCTCCATTTAAACAAATGCATTTTAGTTTTAGAAGACATAACTGTGTCTATGGTTGTACTTTTCGTCCACACTCACCCAGAGTTTTTGAAACGCTCACCGAAAATCAGAAAACACTGCCAAGGCAGTTTTCATTTGGAAAGTGTTGGCTCTGTGAGTCAGTGTGAATGGAACAGAAAGGACACACCTGAAAATGCATGCATTGTTAGTGACATTTGGTCCCAGAATGGGATTTATGGGTTGTTGCGTTTCCATCCCTAATTCGTCAAGTTTCTATCACCAAAGCTTATGATGTGTTCACACCAGACGCTAAAACGCGATATTCGCACGTAAATAGCCGCGTGAACATTACGCCCCATTCACACGGGGCGTCAGCGTCAACGCTTCCCATTCACTTTGAACGTCTAGTGTTGCCGAACTGCATTGTGGATCCGTTAGCGCCGCTTCAGAGGAGTTGCTCACTGCAGAAGTTGGGACTAGCTAAACTTGTCAAGCGCCGACAGAAGCGTCAGCCAATCCGATCGCTGTATGCAAATACACCAGCTAGAATGTGGCCTATTGCTGACTGAATTTCATTGG